>NC_143015.1:135984616-136204616 GCF_055824585.1 Amblyomma mixtum
TTGTTTTTAAGTTTTGTCGTGGGGAAGGTGATGCTAAGGATGAAGTGATCACTACCAAGGTTTTGCCCGGTGTTGACCCACTTTGCGTCCTTGACGTTTTTAGAGAGGGATAAGTCTGGAGATGTGTCTACACATACACTGTTACCCATGCGTGTGTGGTCGCTCGGGTTGTTTAGCGTTGTGAGCCCTAGTGACTGTATGATTTGCCAGAGCAGGTTCCCTTTCGGAGTTGCTTTGGTATACATATCCCCATGCTGGGTTTTGAGCGTTGAAGTCTCCCACAATTATTAGTTGAGCCCCAGCAGCCAGCTTTACTGTCTTTATCAACAAATGTGGGAGTCCATTGCCTTTGTTTCTGGGCGGGTTGTATACATTAAGGATGAAGATATTTGAGTCTCCTTTTTGCCTTGGTACTATTTCAAGTAGGGTGTAATCTTCTTCCGAATCATTTATGAAATGTTGAATTGCGGTGATATTTCTATGTACCAGAGTGGCTGTGAAGGAGCCGGCTGCGTTACTAGTATCATAATGAGGTGGCAGATATGCTTTATAGCCTGGCAGTGTAGCCCTGCCGCTAGCTTCTTGCAACGCAATCACGTCTGGGGTTGGAACAGACGGTGCTTGTTGGATGTGGAGCTGCAAGTGGGCCCGCTTGCGGCGGAAGCCTCTGCAGTTCCATTGCCAAATTTCAAATTTTTGGCGTGGTGCCATGTTGGGTTATAGATGGTTGTGGCGTCGTGGACAGATCCAAGATGGGGGGTAGGCGGGCCTCGATAGTTGTAAGCCTGTCCATTATTTGCTGCATGCACGTGGCTATTTGGGATACCTGTCCCTCTAGTGTTGCAAAGCGAATATCTATCTCGGCAAATTTGGTAGTAACGAGGCCTTGGAAGGTTGCTTGTTCTGTTGATATAGCGCTAGTTCTCTCTGACAGAGTATTGATGTCTGCCCTGAGTTTGGTAGGCGCTTTCGACGGCTGCGGGGTGTCGGCTTCCGAAGCCTCGGCCTTTCTTTTGGATTCCTCGCCTTCTTTTGTAGGAAGCGGTCTTTTAGTTGCTATTCTGGCGTCTGTGTCCGTCGCGTTATGGGCCGAAGACTGGGACGCGGTGGAGGGAGTGTGGCAAATGGCGTCTGTTTCCATCGCATTATTGGTCGAAGCCTGGGACGCGGTGGGTGGCATTCTAGCCGCATTGGCATTCTGTACCTGATGCGCTTGTAACGCGTTTAATGTCAGCCAACTCTTTTTTAAGGCTGGCAATTTCTCTGTCTCGGGATTGTAGTTGGATCTGAAATTCCTTCTCTCGAGCATCAATAGATTGGGAGGCCTCTGCTGGCCAGCTCACCTTTCTGTAGGAGCGGCTATCGCTGCGTCCGCGGCTCGAGCTTCGCTTGTCGTTCCCTGCAGGGTTCCCCAGGGGCGGGAAGGAGCTGGAGTTGTTCCGGCTGTGGCTGCCTCCTTTTCCGGTAGCACCTTGTTCCTTCTTCCTGGGCCTAGATTGGTGTCCGTGTAGTGATGAGTCGTTGTCCCCTTGCTTGGGTGCCTGGTTGCCATGGGGCGTTCCTTGTTTGTTCCTGTTGATCAGCCGGAATTTGCAGTTCCGGCTGCCTGTGTTGTGGCCCCCGTTGCAGACGATGCAGACGGGTTGGCAGGTTGGCTGTTCTCCCTCAGGTGGAGGCGAGTGATTTTCTCCGCAGCGGCGGCAAAGGTTCGTTGTAGGTTTGTAGCAGACGTCGGCCCGGTGTCCTACCCTCCTGCAGTTGTAGCATACTTCATGTTGCTCCCTGAAGGGGTGGACCCGAAAGACGCCGCACTGATAGATTACTTGGCTGGGTAGCTTCTTTCCAAAAAAGGTGATTTGTATTGTTCTGGACTGTCATACCTTCGGGCATCCACAACTTCTATTCCTTCGTTTCTGTTTCCGAAGCCTTGGCGAACCGCTTCGGGCGAGTCTCCCGCGTAGGCGTTGTAAATGACCCCTTTTACCGAGTCTTCGGGCGCCGCCACGTACGACGTAACGTTGTAGGTTGGACCTTAGAGGTTCAGTTTTTCAATCTTGGCGTATGCAGTCGCCCGTTGACGATCGGGCGCGCATAGCGTGAAGGTGTTGTTGGCCGTATTGACTCTGATAATGTCTTCATTCTTCACCGTATCATACGGCAGCCTGGACACCTCGCAGGCGCAGAAGAGTAGTAGTCCGGACGCAAAGTCCCTCAGATTCCAACCTTGTGGTCGGCAGACGATTTTGTAGTCATCGGTCGGTAAGCGCGGGAGAAGTGCTTTCTTGCTGAGTGCAAGTAGCTTTTTCCCGTTCTTTCGCGATGGAAAATTGGAATTAGACTTGCCTTGGCCGTGCCCCTGCGCAGGCTCGTCGTCGGTTGATGCGGGCCCTTTATTGTTCAGGCCTCGTTGTCGGTCGCGGTACCGAAGAATGGTTTCCCATTTTCCGTCCTCGAGCTCCGACGCTGATATTTTCTCGCCTTCCACGGCGTACTCCATCTTTGCAGGTCCCTGGGAGCTCAGTTCCCGGCGGAGAGGTGACGAGCTAGGTCGAGCTCGATGGCTAGGCCGGCAGTCAGCCGGCAATATGCCTAGGTGTCCGTAGATTGGCAAAATCCGGCTTCAGCAGGCACTGGACAATGGCCCAGATGTCGTCCAAAATATTCGAGCCCGAAGGCTGACTCTTTCTGCCGAAAAGTGGCTTCGAGGCGGGAGCCCATGCGAGACACGTCAGCACAGCTCCGTCCTCTTCCTCTTCTCTTATTCAATAACAGAGCGTAGAAAAAGCGCGAACTTATTCAATAACAGAGCGTGGAAAAAGCGCGAACTTAAAGAGCGCGCGCATGTGTCAGCCAACTGCCCGGACGGCGAGCGAGCGATGGCCAAAAAAGCGTGCCGTGTGCAGCGCGCGCAGCCGGCGGGCGAGGATATTCGAGGAGGAAAACGCCGGAGTGGAGGAGAGTGTCGCTACTTTCAAATTATCGAGGGGCTTTATAGCTGTTATCTCAAATTTTCGAAAGCAGAAAAGGACAAATTGGATAGTATGATACGGCAGGCCTATAAGGCTGCGTTAGGACTCCCCCTAAATGCCTCAACTGAAAGGCTTATGAGGTTAGGAATACATAACACCTACAATGAACTGAAAGAAGCCCATTTAATGGCTCAAACAGCGCGATTAGCCAATTCCAGAACTGGCAGGAGTATTCTTACCAGGCTCGGAATTAACTTTCAACCTACGAATAACGATGCTAAAGTAGATTTACCCCGCGACTATAGGACGGCCCTACTAATCAAACCACTCCCCAAAAACATGCACCCCTTACACCATGAGGGTAGAAGACAAGCAAGAGCCAAAGCCTTACATAACAAATACAGACAGTGCGCTGGAACACTTTATGTAGATGCGGCAGAATACAAAAATACCAATGCCTTTGCAATTGTGGTTGTGAACGAGAATGGTGACCACATCGTCTCGGCGACAATCAAAACGAAATCCTCTGAAACGGCAGAAGAGGCGGCTATAGCCCTCGCCCTAGCGCATACCCAAGGGAGCATCATCTTCAGCGATTCCAAAATGGGTATCAATAATTTCGCTAAAGGGCGAATTACAAACACCTCCCTTAGAATCCTTAACGCAACCAAATTCTCACCAAATTATTCCGAATTGATATGGGTCCCAGCCCATTCGGGGAATCCGGGGAACGAGGCAGCCCACAATAAAGCCCGAGGTTTCGTCGACCGGGCAGTGGATGAGTCTGGCTCCCTGAATTTCACGAAGGACTCCATGATCACATATCATGATCTCACCAATCATTTTAAACTAGAGAGGAGAATTTTCCCCCCTCCAGACAAAAGACTTACTAAAGAACAAGAGGTTACGTGGCGTCGTCTACAGACGAGATCGATACGCACCCCATCACTCCTCGCGCACATTTATCCAGATCTTTACAACCCAAACTGCAAACACTGTGGCCACCGTGCTACCTACGATCACATCCTGTGGGACTGCAAAATAGAGCCACCTCCGGGTGCTCTAGTTACAGCTCCTTCTCTCGAGCGGTGGGAGACCGTGCTGGCTAGCTCTGACCCCAGAACGCAAGTTTTGGCGGTGGAGTGGGCTGACAAAATCGTCGAGGGCTATGTACTCTCGACCACTTAACGCGACCTCTTGCCAAGCTCTTCCCGGCGAATAAAATGTTTTACAATCAATGTTAGGATCGTGGCGCCATATGGCGACGTTAAGGAGATTTGCGCATGGATTGGCTGCGCCTCAGTGATTGGTGATTTCTCGTGTTCTAGTGTTGCTAGGACCATTGGTTCTAGCAACACTGTTCTGTCCTACGACGTCAGCACGCTTGTAATTGCGAGTTTGGCCTGTGGCGGCGATATCTATATTTTGGTTCTTGCTTTTTTCTACGTTACAAGACCTATGTTGTCAGTATGAGTGGCGTTTTTGTAATCAGGAGCTGGTATTCTGTCGATACAAGTTAACTTCAATTTCTCCTCAGTGTCCCTTTAAAATGACTGAAAAATCGCCGGAGTTGCCCTTTACAGTCGTTCGCGGTGCACGCCGCATCTTTATATTATACCGCGTGCTATAGAAGCAGATTCGACGGCGCAACCAAAGTGTCAAGAGACATGCAGACGAGATAATTCGCATGCACGAACCTTTTATATACACTGTATTCGGAATGTTCATGCGGCGAGGTCCTGTTGAATACCCTAAAACCCCTTGCGAGATGGCGCATATCCTGTTCACACGAATCCTTGCTTCTTTGCGTACAGCGAATGTCTACTAAGAATTTCTTCTTCCGATGCCGTTGACACGACGCCTGGCCACTGCGAGGCGCAGTCCGGTATACCGCACGAAACTTGCATGGCCGTACCACCGCCCGCAAATTTGGCGCGAATGGTGAAGCGAGTGAGTTGCACCTTACAGTCACGTTTAGAGCTGACGCTAACACCGCGGTGGCTGTGGGGCCGCGGCGTCGTGGGAAGCAGACAATGAGACTATAATGACGTCTCCATGGCTGTAGCTTATGGCAATCCCGCGCATGCGCAGACAGCAGTGGGAGTGAGAGCCCGCAAGTCCAGTGAACTGCTTCACTGTAACGCAAGTGACTTTCCTTCCTCCATGTGCAGGTGACAACGTCCTCTCCCTATATAAAAAAGTGGTATACAACTTAAAAAAACAGCAGTTGCTAACATTAAGGCGCGGTCCGCGGCGGTTTGTATTACTCCGCTGGCCAACCGCAACTGTAAACGAAATCAGCTTTTTAATGATTGACTATATCAAACAATCCACGTGTCAAAATCCTAGAGCTTATAATTTTTTTCTTGTGATAAGCTTCTTGTTTACGTAACAAGAAACGTTTAAGCAGCGGGCTACTTTTTTGTCGCGGAGGAATTCTGTGCGCGGACGCTGCATGTGGGCGGAGCTTCACTGCAGACTTTAAGAGGCCATGCACCATAATCTGAGTGCATTGTTTTGCTTCCTTGTTGTAATTGTTGAGTTATGGCGACGCTATTACCACCGGTCATAACACGCATATTTCTGTATTTAATATTTTAAGTTGCTCGAGAATCAAAATCATGGCACTGACGGCGTCGGCACACAGCGGTGGTCTTTTGCATTTTTGCAGCGGATATGACTTGAGCTGGCGGACGATTATGATTGGATGAACAACTAATAACAAGCTAATTGTGTTCGTGAGCAAAAATATGTTGTTTTGTTGTGTCCTTTTATATTAAATTGAAAAAACTAGCATCTTTCTGACGCAAAATCATTTCAAAGCTTGTTAGAAAAAAAGCCCCAGCAGAGGCGCTGGCTATCACTTTGCATCAAATAACTTCGTAGCCTCCTGCTGCGCCGCTCTGCCCAAGCTCCGCCCACATCCGGTGTCGCACTTCGCCGCCGTGCAGCAGTGCCTAGTGCCTGAGCGCTGCTTGGCTTGGTATAAATATCGCAAGGAAACACAAGATCGCCTTGTTATCAGAAACACTGCCAGCTATACTCGAGCAGCGACAAAGCATGCCTGCTTATGTTGCGAGCCTACGGCAACGGCACCGCTCGCGGGCGCTCCGGGCGACGAGCTCTGCTGCTGCCTGGCTGCCGTGGTCGTCGCTAGGCCTATAGCTCGTTTCGCGTCGAAGCCACAGCGGCCGGCGCTTCGGAAGGCGCCTGCGCTATAATAAAATGCCTACTCTTCACACCGCTTTTCTGTCAACAGCATTCTCTCGCAATAAAATAATAGCGCGGTCAATATCCGCTACGCCCTCAGCAGCAGAGCTAGAGGGGGCCAGTCGAGCCGGACCCCGTCGGGTCAGAGGCAGCTGCGAGGCGGTTCTCGCAACAAATTCGCTCGTGCCACAGTTGTCCCTTTTACCAGTAACTCGGCATTGGCCAGTGACCCAGAAAAATTATATATTTCTCATTTTCCTATCCCAGGCTTTATTACTTACGTCAAGAACACTCTTTAGCTCGTTTTTATGACGCCGGCAGACGGCATCCCGTCTGCCGGCGTCCAGGCTGGCCGGCCGGCAGGCTCAACTTACTTCACGTTCGCACAAGAAAATACAAAAACAGCCATGCTACCTGAAAGGATTCTTTCTAGATTCGAGCAGTGCTTGTAACTATGGAAACGACGCCGTCAGCGTAAGCGGAAACGTGTTACAGCGAAGAGGAAACCATGAGAAACTATCTTCCGGACGTTTTGGTGACGTGCCCGTGCACGCTGTTTCGATTGGTCTCGCCGCGTGTCGTCATTGCGTGAGTGAAACGGCAAAGAGAAGACCGGGAAAATTTGAGTCCAGGGCAACGTTTTGTTTGCTTGTATTTTGAAAATTCATTCCTTAATAACTCCTGTTCTAGTGCACCGATTCCAGTGATTCTTTTTGATTCCGTATCTGCGTGTCATGAAGAAATCATCTAAAGCATATGAGAAAAGCGTTGCTGGGCCCCTTTAAGTTGTATAGCTGCTTGCATTGGCGTGCAAAGTTAACATAAGCAGGAACAAAACGGGCCATTTTCAATTTTATGATGCTAACGCCGAAGCTCTCTCATATTTGATATGATTGAAACAGCGCAAGGCCGAAGGCCAAAGAAAAGAGCGGAAGAAAGGAGGAAATGGACAACACAGCTCTGAACTAGCAACTGACATTTATTTGGCACGCTGCGCGTATAAATACATTCAGACACCAAAATAGAAAACAACGCATAGAGCTAATTCATGCACCCGGATCCCTGCAAGCAAACACAAACTAAGATGTGCAATTCAGGAAGCGAAGTTCTTTTTGCGATAAAGACACTGATGCAGCACTTACTGCATCATATTTGAACTGTACTCTTTATAACCTTTAATACAAAAACTGCCAGTTCATTATGCGCTAATTTTTTGCTGTCACTTTAACAAAAAAAAAAACACAGCTATAGTTCTTATTACAAATAGTAACAGGGCTGCAGTGCAGTTATAAAAAGTTTTCTGCGTGTTTATATGTGCGCTTTTAGCGGACACAGCCAGTATATACGGTGCAGTGTCCTTGACGCATCACTGACATTCTCGTTAAGCGATAAGAATGTGACGTTCAAAAAGAAGAGGTAAGTGACAGGCACCAGTCGGCCACTGGCAAGAGCACGGCGAGCAAGCAAACCAAACGAAATTGGTGTTTTTGTTTGGACAGGTGCTCCCATCTAGCGGCGATTGGGAAAACTATCTGCGCGGGTACCTTGGGTGCGCAGGAGCTGTCTTGGTTAGACGACACGAAGGAACGTATGCATGAATGAACGCATGCGGCCTTTTGTGAGATGTTCAGCGCGAAACGAGTCCGCAGCCGCCGCAGAACGCCTCATTAGCAATAACCCAGCTTCATTGCGGCTAAATAACTATGGGAAGTGCCTGGGGCATTCACCGCAGTCGTGGCCTAGTGGTCTGGGCGTCCGCTTCGGCTGCGGGAGGTGGCTGGTTCGAAACCCACCGCCGGACACCCACCGGTAAAATGGGTACAAGCCACCCCGGGCCCGGCGCCCGGCTTCTTCAGGGGTGTGCATTGGAGGAGGCTACGCTAACCCCGCTGCGCCCTTTCGGGGGCAAAACAAGTTTCGAACACAAAGTGGAGAGTTGACGGGTTCAACGGAGTGTCGAGAGCTCGACGAAGTGAGTTCGCTCTAACGTGAGTTCAGTGGCACTGCTCCACAGCAAAAGCTGGGCACTCATCATTAAAAAAAAAAGCCTTGGGTGTGGCCGCGACAGTGGCGGGGGTTGCGGTCAATGTCGCCCGCGGAGCTTCTTTTTGTTAAATTTTCTTTTGTTGGAGCACTTTCTTTTATTATGTGATTCTTTGGCATTGCAACCGGTATTGTTGATCGCTGAAAATTGCTCTTACCTGCCATTCACTACTACAGAGAGAGAATTGTGTTTCGGGAGGGAAAGGAAATTTTCTTGGCGAATGCTGCTTATACTCTGTGTGTTTACTGTGGGATTAAAAGCAGATAAGCGAACGAAATCACTTGAATGGATTTCAACACCTTCTCAGGGAAGAGGCGCGTAGCATGCAGCATGATGCAGTGACTCTGGACCTACAGCGACGTCCGCCCTACCGTTAATGAGGACCACCTGGGTATGTCGGACGACACTTCGATTTAAAAACGAAACGAGGAGGAGGTAATCTTTCTTAAAGAACGGGTCTTATGCGCGGATTGGGGTGACGTTCCCTCCCCGCGGTGGGCTCCTCTTCTAGGCCGGGCGCCAGGTGGCCGACCGACGATGTCGTTCAGCGACCTTTTCGGCTCGCTCTGTGACTCGAAGTTGAACCTGCGGGTCCGAGCTGAGCAGCGCGGCCTCCCACTGAGATTGGGTAGAGAGCTGCAGACTGTGCGATGGCTTGTCTTGAGTACATGAGTATACGGTGTGCTGTGTGTCTGCCTTTTGGTGCCCACAGAGAGAACAGATGGGGCTGTACTGCTCCGGGAACCGTATGGAGTACATGTACGGATTGAAGAAAGTGTCTGTTTGGAGCTGCCGCCAACTGACTTGTTCTGTTTTACACAGAGATTTATGTGGTTCTGGGAAGATGTGGCTTTTTTTCTTGAAGTGGGTAGTAATTTCTTTGTAGGTGTCACTGCTTGGCCGATCTGAGCTCGGAGTAGCGCACCTCCCGGTTAACCACGAATCCTCGGGCAAATTGGTGCGCCGCCTCCGGAAACAGGGCGGAACTGGATTTTGAATGAAGCCGCGGCGAATAGACCGAGCGCTGCTTGAAATTTCGATCTCCACTGTGCTCTATACAGCATATAGTACTTCTAGTAGCGTGGCCGTAGTAGAGCGAAGCATTCCCCAACTTTTTGTGGGTGTAGAATCAATGTTGAGTTTTCTGTAACAGCATGCCAGAAAGTCCAAAATTCACGCAGCGTGTGTGCATGTTTTAGTGTCCATCTTTACCTGGAAAACCTATAAATTTTCCCGTCTCAACCGCTGTCTCGTTTGCAGTAAAACTGCTCGCAGAGCTTTGGAATTGTAACTTTTGTCTTTTAGGAAGTTTGACAACGGTACTACCTAGGTTGAGCTGCGCATGATGCAACCCGAGACCGGATGCGCCGAGATTCAAAAACCAGAAGCCGACGGAATTTTGCGAAAGGGACTAGTGGCGCCATCTGTTGCCTGCTTCGTTAAGCGCCACGACACCAAGGAGAGCGTTGCAAACTGCGCGCGTCCTTCGAAGGCGCTACCGCTGCCCATCGGCGGCAACCTGGCGCCGGTGGCTTTCAGTTCGCTTATCCCAGCGCAGACGGTTATGGGTTTCCATAATGCGCAGCTAAATCATGAAAGTACCGTTGTTAGACTTAAAAAAAAACGTTACCCAATGCCTGAGCTCTAGGCTCATTCTCATTGCAAATTAGCCAGCTAGCGGTCGAGGCAGCAAAAAAAATTTAAGTCTTCATGAAAGATATGCAGAATAGTGCACTGCACGGACTCGGGCCGGGACATGATTTGTTTTGCCGGGCCTGGGCCGGGCCCGGGCCTGAAGTTGTGGGTCCGGGCTCGGGCTTAAAGCTGCGGACCCGAGCCGGGCTTGGGTCCGTACAGAAACGGCTGGTGTCCGACTATTCATTCACTATTGCAGAGTGAAGTACACAACTGTGGCATTGGAGCAGCGACACGGATGAGCTAGGCGGTTATAGTATACGCGCTGAGAAAAAAACTAAGCTTTATTCATTGACTAATATATTTCCGTATTTCCATGCCGCGGTGGCTTAGTGGTCAAAGCGCTTGATTACTGAGCCGGGGAACAGAGGTTTGCTGTTAGCCTCGGCGGCCGCATTTCTCTTTAGGCGGCAAGCATAGCAGCCATGTCGTACTTTGTAGTATCATTGCTCGGTGAACAAACCCAGGTGGTAGAAATGATCCGGAGCCCTCTGCTTCGGTGTCTCTCACAGCCTGACCCCCATTGGGCCCTTAAGCCCCAAAAACTTAGCTTTTATATATTTTATAGCTTTATTTTTCTCATGTGGAAAAATTCACAAACTTAAGCGCGTTTGGTTTTCTTTCTGATCAGCCGACCGGAACGTCTCGTAAATGAAATAGCCAGCTCGCGAGAGTTTGTAAATCTCATCTCATAACCACATCTATCTCTCCTCGCTTCTTCAGCCTGGTTGTCATGACAAGTGTTTTGCCATGTAGTAGCACAGTATGTTACTGCAACGTTAACAACATTGCCAATGTTCTACTATGTTGCGCTAACATTCTTCAACATTAGATAATGTTGCTGCAATGTTACCAAACAACATGCGGATAACGTTGCTCTGAAGTGGTCTTTTCACATTGCAGCAATATTGTCAAATGATGAATAAATGTTGAACCACATACGATGGCATTGCCGTAACATTCATGCTATAGGCTAATTGTCTGCCCTCTCAGGCTATTTCTGAAGCCCAAATAGAAAAGCCGGTACCAGATCACTTCTCCTCACCATGACAGTATTAATTTATTTATTTATTAATTACTTCCAGTGCAAGTTTGCATGTGGTGTGTATGCAAATGGTGAGCAGTGCAAGTGTGCTTGCACTATGTAACACTAAAGTAGAAAGATATATTTGTATCTAAAATATTTTTAAACAGCTGGAATTACTTTGTTTTTCAATAAAACACGCAGACAAAATTAAAACTGCCGAAGAAATTTAGTGCTGGTTTCATTGACGCCCCGCAGTCTAATGGACATGGAGATCACTATCACAAATCCAAATCCAAACAGCGGCTACTCGCAGCCGCGCCGAGAGCCAATCCTGCGACGCGCGCTCTTCCGAGACAAGCGTTTGCGGGACGGCAGGCTGGAAACGCTGATTGGTCAAAAAAATATGACGTCATACAAGTGACGTCATAGGTCACGTGATTTTTAATGACGTCATGTCCGGTTGGGGACAGGCATGTTTTCCCTAGATTTTCCCCCGCCACCGCTCGTCAGCGGACGGGGCTGCTCGCGAGGAGCCGAGAGGCGAGGAGGCAGCGTGCACTGCAGCGTTGCCTCCTCGGCGTGTCCCCGTCATGTCTTTCGACCCGCCGCGGTGGCTCAGTGGCTATGGCGCTCGGCCGCTGATCCGAAAGACGCGGGTTCGATCCCGGTCGAGGTGGTCGAATTTCGATGGAGGCTAAATTCTAGAGGCCCGTGTACTGTGCGATGTCAGTGCACGTTAAAGAACCCCAGGTGGTCGAAATTTCCGAACCCCTTTCACTACGGCGTCCCTCATAGCCTGACTCGTTTTGCGACGTTAAAACCCCAATAAACCATAAACCCATGTTCTTCAGTGCGCGCGCGAGATTAAAAAGCGCACCTGTCGCGCTGCGCTGTCACACTGCATGCCTGCTTCCGTGCATTTCTTGCGGACTCCTTTCAGTCATGCTTAGCTATACTTTGACCAAAAGGCTTCTTAAACAGTTATTTCAAGTTTTATTGCTATGTATAAAGAATATGTTTGTAGCAGGTGCATGAGCCCGAACAAAAGAAAACTGTTTTTATTCCCCTTCAGTATTCCTGCTTATCGAGACTTGAGTATTTATATGTTGCAGTACATCTTTTTTCAGGCATCACAACTGATGTTTCGATGTGTTTGGTAATTGATTTCATTGTAGCTTCATACTTGCACCATTTAAACTCTGCACATAGCTCTTTTTTCACAAAAGGAAATGTGATTAGGTTTCTTAATAGAGCTGTGCACGGGCCGCAATTTCGAACCCGCGCCCGGCCCGGGACTTAACCTACCGACAGGAAGCCCGGCCCGACACTGAAGGACCCTGAGCACGCTCGTGCTCGGCCCGACCTGCAAAGCGGCGACGACACAAAAAGAGAATTTCAGGAAAATGAGTTTATTTCAATGACATTCAAATTTTGACCTCGCATTCCAGATCACAGTTTGGGATTATACACAAGACACAACGCATAAAGGTATAGATTTATCACTCTAAATATGCAAGTTGTTCATTGATGATGGCTTGATCGAAACAAGAGCGGCGCTCTTTCATTACGAATCCTGCGGCGCTGAAATTTTTCTCGCTGCTTGAATTGGTGGCCGCAACGGCTAATACTTCCATAGCAAGAGAAACGCTTGAAGTATGAAGGGGAATGACAGACGTGGTGTCGTAAGCCATGGATGGCGTGCCACAACAGGAAGACTTTTTGACTTGTTAGAGGATAAGCGAGCAAATAAGCGACAGGGCGGCGCTATACTGCGAATGCCGATGTGGCCGCGACGTCCCTGCTTGTACTATTCACGGGAAGGCACGGTGCTGTGTTCACTTTGCTGACAAGCGATTACGGCGAAACGCAGCACTGCGCCAGAATAGTACAAGCTGAGCCGTAGTGGAGGCGCCAGTGACATTCTTCTAATGCTTTTCATGTGGTGCCCCCCCCTCCTTCGCTCTCGCCCGCGACTATTGTCCGTCTCCCCGGCCGGAACCTGCCGGGTAGGCGGACAAGAGAGAAGGCTGCCGGCTCTGCGGTGCGCTGCGAGTGGCGAGTGGAAGAATTTAACCTTTTCCCGATGTGCTGCTGCAGCGCTACTCCGTGACCCCGCGACCTCGCGTGCGCCGTACCCAGCCCTGCCTCCGCTTCCCAGAACCATCCTTTCTTCTTACAAGGCGCCCAAAACTGGTTGCTTTGCCCCAACGTTGGTACTTGCTAGAACGAAAAATGCGTTTCTAGCCCCAGCTAGCTTTTTTTTTTTGCGTTTGTACTATCTTCCCGTCCTTGTACATGCCCTCCTGGATGGTCTAGACACAAATCACTTCCTGCTGTGCATGCAAGACGCCCAGCGCACCACAGCCATATTCGCACTTCCACATATATGATACATGCTTTGCCCAACTTAGAGCCTTGGGCGTTTGGTTGTGAGTAACACCGTATGGCGCGTAATGCATTCCCATCAGGCAGAATTAAAATATGAGAAAATTCATCGCAAGAGATATTTCCTTGTATTCTCCAAGTAAATTACTTCTATACTAACTCCTCCCTTCTGAAGTGACCAAAAGATAAAACAACTCAGCGTGTAAAAAAGGTGAATGCAAAAATACACTACTTTTGTGCAAAATTCACAGGAAGTGCACTTAAATTGCCACAAGTGCATGGCCAATTAAGGAAAAAAAAACAAGGGCAAAGGACGGAGACGCACAACAGGAACACAGGACGACGCTGTGTTCTGTGTTCGTGTATTCTGTGTTCCGAGTTCTGTGTCCCCGTCTTTTGCGCTGGTTTTCTTTCTACAATCGTGAACCAATTAACTCGCCCAGCTCTCCACTCTACTGGACCAATAAGGCATCAAGCTTCACAGTGCATTAGTGTTATATCTTACGCTACATATTTTCGAATTGTTTTTGCTCGGCATACACGTCTTTCATTTGCTTAGGAAGAAAGCAGCGCAGTCAAGAAAGTTACTCCCTCCTGCCAGCGAAAATTAAAAAAATGCGGTTTTTTCAGCGCCAGTATAAAATCTTTGCATGCTGACGGCATGTTGAAATTTTCGTTAATGCACCGTAATAATTATCTCATGAAGCCCCAGCTCTTGTGGCCCAGGACGAAGAGTACGATGATTTATGGCAATATTTGAGGTGCATTTATGAGCCAAGTTCTTAATGCTCTAACCTTCTCCTAAGCAAATAAAACTGAAAATTGTGATAATTTTGATAATGCTTTATGGAGCTAACACTACCAGGACGTGGTAAATAAACAAAAAATAAATTCTTTGATAAAGGCCTGTACGCTGCACTTGTGCTGCTCATTTATTTCATGCTGTCCATTTTCTCAGTGCAGTGTCTTCTTTGATATGCATATTTCTGGCTCATTACATACTTTGCTTCGGTTCACAATTCTTCTTTTAGCTATATTTCATCCACTTTCCTGCCATAATCTCTATTCAAACGTAATTTGTGTAATTTTGCTTTGTCCGGGCTCCTGCAATGTTCTTTTTATTTTATTTAGAACATACTGCAGGCCTACAGTAGGCCCAAGCAGGAGGGGCGAATACATAATATATGCAAAAAAGAACAGGTTTAGCAAAATTGAAAAATGTTAAATACAAGTTGTAACACAAAATACAGCAATAAATACAAGGCTCAGATGCAAAAGTATATATGAATGATGTGAAGACCTGTTTCAAGCTGTTGCACTATAATTCAGTCTAACCTCCTCGATCACGATCACCTAAGCCTTTCCTTATCTGTTGCCATACTTTTTTATGGAAACACTTAAAAACAAAGCACCATGATCTATTTCAGTATTGTTTTATTTGCCGATCTAATTTTTTCGAAGATAACATGGGATACCAACTCCCCTTTAATGTCCCCGTTCTCGTCTCGAAGTCGCGAATTTTTAGATGTGCGCTCAGTATTCTCGTTAGTGCATTTGTGCTCACAAGGGACTAAAAAAGCCAACGCGGCTAATACGCTAGATTTAATCCTGACAAATCGATCTGACATAGTCTCACCTATTACATACCTGCCAGGCATCAGCGACCACTTGCTAATGCACTATGACATTAATCTAGCCACTCCGAACACTAACAAAAAGAAAAAAAATAATAATACGAGACTACAATGGAGCAAATTTTCAGGCGATAAATAATGAACTATTTTTTTTATCGATGCTTTCCCATAGCTTTGGTGTCCGCAGCATTCAAACCAACTGGAGCATGTTCACAGCTATAATCACCCAACTCACAGAACAATACACTCCTGAACGCACTGCTACCACCCACTCAATAGCTCCCTAGTGTAATAATCACATTAAACGTTTATCTAACAAAAAGAAAGCCTCTACCGCATCGCAAAGTTCTCGCCAACTAGTGAGCGATCGGACTTCGTATTCAGCGGCTTCCAACATGTATGTTCAGGCGCTCAAAAGCGCTAAAAGCACTTCCACTCACATGTAACCACCAATGTCAAAAATTCTGGCGGGTCATTAATCCTTCCACCGACGATAGTTTTGCGTTATCTGACCCGTTAGGCGACCTCATCCCTTCCGACGTTCGCGTCACGATTCTTAACCGCGTAATCACTGACAACTTTACACCCATATCTGATGTATACATATGCCTACAACTCACCACTTCAACTATGTTTTCATGCCACCTATAACTGTTGCTCCTACTGGTGTGAATAAGCTTATTGATGGACTCAGTGTTCATTCCGCTCCGGGTTATGACTGCGTTACTTAAAAAGCACTGCAGCTTATTCGCCCATTATACTAACCAAACTTTTCCAGCATTGACCAGTCAACGCTGCTACTGAGTGGAAGATCGGAAAGGTGGTTACAGTCTACAAATCCGGCAGCAAAGCATCCCCTATTAATTATCGTCCCATATCCCTTACCAATACTTGACCCAAAATGTTCAAACATATAATATTCACCAACCTTGTTAACTTCCTTTCATTGAACAACTTTTTATGTCAGCGCAACATTGTTTTCGAAAACTTTACTCTTGCGAAACACAGTTAATATAGTTTACACATGCATTGCACTGTATTCTAGACCTATCATCACTAACTGGCTGTATATTTCTGAATTTTTCAAAGGCTTTCGACGATGTATGTCACAACCTTTTGGCTCACAAACTAAAACATCTTAATATTGACTGTAACTTATTGAAATGGATTGAATGTCTACTTAATCGCTCACAATTAGTTATTGCTTACGGTTATAACACCTGTTTTACAGAGGTGTCTTCCGGAGTTCCACAAGGTTCAGTTCTTGGACCCTAGCTACTGTTCCTGATCTAACATTAATGATCCCCGCTCTCTTATGGATTCTCATATTCACCTATTCGCTGATGTTTGCGTCATTTTTAGAGAAATAACCAACACTAACAACCTTACATTACTTCAGTCAGTGGCGGTCACAGAGAGTGGTTTTAGGGGGAGCGGACAGACTGCTGTATATAAAAAAAGAAAAAATAGAAACAACAATTTTTCATTTTATTTGCACAAAATTTTTTTTGCGCTTTGTTATTGAAAAATAAATGGCGAAAGGTATAGACGTTATACCATTACTCAATCTTTGAATGTTAACGCTTACGCGAGCAATATTCATTTCGATACCAGGCGAAACGAGTCGACGTCTGAGATAATTGCCACGACATGTCCACTAAGGTCAAAGCACCTGCCCGGACATTTCACCAGTGGGGTTAGCGGCCTTCATTTATCAGTTCTGGGAAGTGGCTTAATTTGTTCTGCCCTCAGTCCCCAAGGCGGCTGGTCGGCGCTCCTTGTCAAGCCAGAAAGGGATGGTCCCCTCGCTTGCGTCGCTGTGTCCCTGGTGGGATAAAGACATGAATGGGTGGCTCCCCCCCCCCCCCTCCCGCCGACGAGGTTGTTGGCCACCGCAACCGCAGGTAAATGGCACCGCCGTCGCCGCCGCGCCGGCGGCATGGCAAGACAACGGTGGCGGGAACTTGATTACTTTTGTATTTTGTAAATAGTGTACAAAGCTCTCCCCTGTCCTTTCTTGCTGTCGCTCCCCTCTATACTTCTCCTTACTATCCTCTCCCTTTCCCTGTCGTTTCCGCCGGCTGCAGCTCGGGTGCTTAAGATATTAGATAGCAATTGCCGCAGCCGGCAACACTCTTTTGCTTCCTTTTTTTTAAAAAAATAAACCACTACCACCAAGGCAGGAACACGATACCTATCAACGTGTAGAACGTGGAATTGTGTGAAATAAGACAGCCGCTAACAAGGTGAACGTACAAAGCAGGGGACTACTTGACGAGACCGCCACTGACTTCAGTGCGAAGAATGGTGAATGCAGCTATATATGAACAAATGCAAAGTCATGCGTGTATCTAGAAAAACTTCCGTCCCACCTCACTACTACATCGATAACATTTCGTTGGAATCAGCCTCATCATATAAGTGCATCGGCGTCCACATTACTTATTATCTTAACTGGTCTCTTCATACCGAGAACATAATTGAAAATGCTAATCGCATGCTTTGCTACTTACGTCGCAACTTCTTTAACGTTCCTTCCAATTTGAAACTACTGCTTTATCAAACACTAATACGATAAAAACTCGAGCATGCAACACGTGTATGGCACCCTGCTCATGACTTCATTAATGATCTTGAGCTGGTGCAAAATAACTCTGTGCGTTTAATCCTTGTTAACTACAACCGCACAGCTATGAAGTCTAATATCTGCCTCCCATAACTGACATCGCGTAGAAAAGTGTTTCGTATCACCCTGTTCCACAAGCTGTACCATCATCCCACTCTTCGTGATCACCTCATCCCCCGTACAATTTCTGTATCCCGCCGCATTGATCATGATCACAAAGTTGGAAGTATGTCATGCAACAGAAAATGCTGCTCGCAGTCATTCCTGCCGCGAACCTCATGCGACTGGAACCACCTTACCGCAGAAGTTGCCGGCACTGAAAATTACGAGCAGTTCCGCGTAGCACTAGCTAACATTGTATATTCAGGCGCTGTTTAATGTTCATGTAATCAACTGTATTTTTCTCAGTTTTAGTATATTTACCATTCCCCCTGTGTAATGCCACTAGCCCGTTGTGCTCTAAGCGGTGCGGGCCGGGCTCTATTATTTTACTTTCCTTTTAGACAAGCCCACCCTAACATCTGTGTAATGCCACTGGCCTTGAGGGGTAAATAAATAAATAAACAGAGTAATATGCAAGCCTCTCACACAACATTCACTAATATTTCTTTCTTTCTGTAATAACAATTTGTAGACAGCCTAAAGGCTCATATTTCACTGACGTGAAGGTTCATTTTTCAGTCACAGTTCCATACTGTAGAGCGCAGGATAGCGCTTGTGCTGCATAGTTATTCTTCTGTGTGTGTCATTGTAGGCGCTATTGTTTGTTTTCTCAAGTACTATGCACCGTGTATCCCAAACTGAAGTTCTTCTAAATCTTCTTTGATATTAGCAGTTGCAAATTCAAGCCTTCTGCAGGATTTGAAGGAGGCCCAAGGAGACGAGGACTAATTTTATGCATATGCAAATGTAAACAGCTAATCTATCTGTACTATTGTAACTTGCATTCTTTTTTGCTTTATGTGCTGTTCTTATATTTCGTGCCATAATGCTGAATGTCGTGATTTTTGTATGTATTATAGTGTAAATTGATACTGTATGTCTGCTGTCAAAGTGTTTTCTTTTTCTTTACTGTAATGCGCGATTGTAATGTTTATCTCTTATATTGTTTGGTGTACTTTCCATGTTCTTTTAAAGTACCAACTTGTTTTTCCTACGTTCAAAACTGTCATCTAATGGTCCCCTGGGCCTTGTCAAGCTGTGTGCACAGCTTTTAGCCCAGGGTGACCAGCGAGATTTTTCTGGTAAATGAAGTGCATTGACTGATTTATTAATTCATTGATATGCAACTTACAAATGATTGGAAATGAGGGGAACATGTGCACAGGGCGGAAAGCGCGTGGTCTGCCAGGAAACACTGAGGTGGCCCCGAGAAGGGCCTTTAGTAAGGACGACATCCGTTTTGTGCCTCTTCACTAAGCAGCGACGACACGGCGTGCGCAGTCCTCGTTTTGCACGAGCTGTCGAAGCAATCCTTGGTAAAAAAAAACACGAGGGAACAAAGTCGTGCTGTGTATGCAGATGCGATCGCCTCGTGGTTCCATTCACGGCGAACAACCATCCGGCAAGCCTGGCTCTTTCGACGGATTCAGGAAACGACTGAAAAGAACAAAAGTAAGGAGCGAAGAAAGGTGCACTGCTTACAGGTTAGAACACAAAAACAAAGCTAGGCGCTGCACTCGGTTAACCCATTCAACGAGGCGTGGCGTGAGCTTTAAATCCGATTTCGACAAGGCGTGAGAAGTCGCTAAAGAAGCAAAGGCACACTGCACTGAATGAATGATATAGATAGACTAAGCGCAAGTCATAACTTCTCTAAAGCCACACTGCACTCGTTTAACCCTGCAACGAGGCCTAGCGCGGGTTCTGATGTCTGGCGCCGATTTCGACAAAGAGAGGGAACACGGCCGCGAGATTGATGCCCGCAATCTTCCAGGAAGCAATGAAGCGGCCCTGAAAAGGGCCGTTTGGAGCAGCTCTTCAACGTCAACTTACAGCGGCGTGGCGGCGAGCAGTAGGCCCAGCGTCCGCGGCGAACAATGACATCGGCTTCCGAGAAGCATATCCAGGGAACGACGCTGCAAAAAAAAAAAAAAGTTTAGTTACAAGCACCGCAATTTGGTGAGTCCTCAATGCACGAGAAAACTTGCGACAATGTAGTTCAGTCCTTACCTCAGGGTTGAGAATGCGCACCCCCGACAAGCGCGTCAGCGTAGCTGTCAAACGGCGGTCCTCAAAGCGCGCCTGATGCGGATCCTTGTAGTGCCGCGGCAAAAACTTTAAATACGAGCACGACACTAGCCACGTGCTCCTGGGGAAACGGCGAAAGCCGCAAGCAAAAACTGCACAGAAATTTCAGCTGGCTGTCGCCGCCGAGCGCACCACGCACGAACGCCATAGCTGCACACGCCTCGAAACGAGCGCGCCGAGGATCACGAAACGAATGCGGCATGCCCGCTCACCACGCACGCGCGGCGCGGCGGGTGCACCTAGCGATTCCCCAGGCGCTCTAGGGAGAGGTCGATGATGATGATAACAACTTTTATTTCCACCGATGTAGGAGGCCCCCTACTCCCCGTCCCTGGCACGCAGGCCTAGGGGACGGGGGACGGGACCTCCGCGACTAAAGACTGGCGAAGATACATTGTCTCTTCGCGGCTTCAGCCGCCAGGCGGACAGCTCGTTTCTGGTCGGCGGGGACCTCGCTTCGCAGAAGGGCCTCCCAGGCTTCTCTACTCTTAATATTGTCCTCAGCACCCGGGGATCCAGGGCATTGCCAAATTATATGATCGAGGGTCCCCCTCGCTCCGCAGGTCTTACATTTGTCATCTTTTTTATCGTCTAAAGTGGTTTGAAATAACCAGACAGGGTTAACGAAATTTCCGGCCTGTAATCGTCGCCAGGCGATGGCCTCTGTATTGGTTAAATTTGGATCTGGTGGTGGCATTAGACGCCTGCCTAACCTGTAGTGCACGGCGATTTCCGCGTATGTTTGCAAACGTTCGTCCATCCCCTGGGGGTCGGGTGGCTCTACAGTTACCCGGAAGTAGAGATCTCGGGCTAACATGTGGGCCGCCTCGTTACCGGGGACGGATGTGTGTGCTGGGACCCAAATTAAGGTGATCTTGCGATCAATTTTGGCTGCGGACAGAATTCGAGCCGTTTCTGGCGAGACCCTGCCCTTTCCGATGTTGCAGATTGCTGTTTTGCTGTCACTAAGAATCAAACTAGCCTTGGTTCCGGCGCAAGCAAGCGCTATTGCGACCTCCTCGGCCGTATCTATGTTTCTACTCCTAATAGAGGCGGCGGCGACTGGTGCACCTCGGCCGTCGACTACTGAGGCGACCGCCGCCCCCGACCTGCCACTCGCTGCGTCCACGTAGGCAACCCCATTTGCCCTGAAGTTCCCGGCCCTTTTAACCAGCGCCTCCGCCCTTTTTTCCCGTCTTTCCCTGTGATGTTCTGGGTGCATGTTGCGGGGGAGGGGGGGAACGATGATATTCTCGCGACATTGTGGCGGTAGGGCGACCTTGTCGCATATGCCCCTATCTACTTTTCGGCCGACCCACTCTAAGATGGTCCGGCCCGTATTCGTTGTACTCAGTCTTTCGAGCTGGGCGATTCGCACCGCCTCGGCTAGTTCAATCCAGGTATTATGCACCCCCATTTCCAACAGGCGGTCTGTAGACGTGGAGATAGGTACGCCCAGCGCCCTCTTGACGCAACGCCGAATAATTGCGTCGATCTTCTCTCTCTCGTTTACCCTAATATCGAGGAATGGCGTGGCATAGCATATTCGGCTAATAATATACGCCTGCGTCAGTTTCAAGAGGCTACTTTCTTTGAGGCCCCTGCCCTTCAGCGCGACCCTCCTGAAGATCCCTGTTACTTGCGCAGTGTAGTTGCTGAGCTTCTTGATCGTTCCTTCATTGTAACCGTCCTCTTGGATAAAAAGTCCGAGGATCCTGATGTGATTAACTTTCGGTACAGCTTTGCCCTCTACCTTAATTTCAAAATTCCAGTCGCGCTTGCACCGGAGCGCTTTCGGATTGTAAACAAAGAGTTCCGATTTCTGCGGCGAACACACAAGGCCCCTTTCGGCCGCGTAGGACACTACAGTGTCCGCCGCTGCCTGCAGCCGCTCTTCTATGCTACCGTCACTACCACTGTTCAACCATATGTTGATGTCATCTGCGTACAAGCTAAATTTTATGCCGTCTATATTCCTGAGTGCGGCGGGAAGGCCCCTCATTGCCACGTTAAAAAGGAAGGGGGAGAGCACCGATCCCTGTGGCGTTCCCTTACTTCCCAGGTAAACCTTGGGGAATTCTAAGTCCTGAAATTTTAGTTTTATCGTCCTGTGCGACAGGAAATCCTTGATGTAATTATACGTCCTTTCGCCGACACCTATGTCCTGAAGCCCCGCAAGGACGGCCGCATGCTTAACATTGTCGAAGGCTTTGGTTAGATCTAAACCTAAAATCACCTTCGCGTCTTTGGATCTCGAATTTATAATGTCATGTTGCAAGCGAAGCATCACGTCCTGCGTACACAAGCCCGGCCGGAACCCGACCATCTCGTGCGGCCACAGGTCGTTCTGCTCCATGAAGCGTGTCAGTCTAGCCTGGATGACGCGTTCCATAAGCTTTCCTACGCACGAGGTTAGGGAAATTGGTCTGAGATTTTCTAATCCAGGCGGTTTACCCGGCTTAGGGATTAGCACCACGTTTGCTGTTTTCCATTGCTGAGGGAGACGGCCGCTACTCCATACCTCCTGCATGTATTTCGTGAGCGCCGTTATGGACATGTCGTCCAGATTTCTTAATAATTTGTTCGCAACCCCGTCTGGGCCGGGGGCCGATCGCGTCTTTAAAGTCAAAATTTCGGCCCTAACCTCCGCCTCTGTTATGGGCGCATCGAGAGTCTCGTTAGGAGGGCCCTTGTACTGCGGGAGGGGGAGGGATTCTGTGTCGCCGATGTAGGTGTTTACTAATTTTGCCACGAGCTCCGCGTCCGTCCCCTCGAACGCGTGCCTGGCCTTCGCCAATCTATTGCCCGATTGTGTGTTTGAGCTATCAGGGTCCAGGAGATGTCGCAGCAGGCCCCAAGTCTTGGAAAGGCTCATATTGCCTTCCATTTCATCACATCTACTACACCAGTTTTGCTCAGAAAGTTTAATTGCGTATTCCTCAATTTCCTTATTATGCCTGGCTATTCTTCGCCTCAAATTTCTGTTCCATCTCTGTGTGCGGAGACGCTTTTCCATGCCTCGTTTAGCTTCCCACATGTGCAAGAGTTTGCTGTCGGCGGTTGTCGGTGCGTCTTCCTCCTGTAGGGTCGTGGTAGCGGCCTTAACTTGGCGCATGAGGGCTTCCACCCATTCGTCGATATCCTGGATATTCTGCTCTACGTCGGAGCTTTCTCTGAGTTGTCTGAATTTATCCCATTGAGTTACACTGGGTTTTCTGCTGCTTCTTACTTTGGCTCCCCGTTTAAGGGTTACTGCGAGGACGTAGTGATCGCTCCCAAAGTTGATGTCGGTGTTTCTCCAGGTAATCTCTGCAACGTTTCTGGTGAAGGTTAGATCTGGGGTAGTGTCGACGCTCACGCTGTTTCCCACCCTGGTCGGACAGCCGGGGTCCGTTTGCAGTGTGAGGCCCAATTCATGAAAGTCTTCCCACAGCTGCCTTCCCTTCGGGTCGTGCCTATTGTATCCCCACTCTTGATGGGCCGCGTTAAAGTCCCCTACAATTATTAGCGGGTTTGTTCCTGCCGCCTTGATGGCTTTGCGAAAGAGGGCCCTGAACCTAACTTTACGCTGCTTGGGGGTGCTGTAAATGTTTAAGAGGAAAATACTGGGCTCCACCTTCCTACCCGTGAGAATTTCAACGAGAACCGCCTCAATGTCACGAGAACTGATTTCGTGCGCGATTGCCGCTACGTTCCTTTTGACGAATGTAGTAACCCGAGATTTTTCCCCGCGGTCGCTAGCAAACGCTTGATATCCCGTAAGTTTAACCGCGCCCTTGCCCGTTTCTTGCAGCGCTATGGCTAAAGGTTTCTCATTTTCCTGCTCGAGGTACTGTTGCACGAGCGCTCGCTTACGCGGGAACCCTCGGCAGTTCCACTGCCACACAGTCGAATCATTCTTTGATAGAGTTCTGGCCATATTCGGAATGGTGAAGTACTGGCTGCGTCCCCGTGAGAGCGCCAGAGGCTGCGTTCCCGGCAGCAACTGTAAGTTGTTCCTGAATCTTATTTAGGAGACCCATAATTTCGATCATGCCAGTCTCGATCCTCTCGAATCTCGCCTGGTACTTCGCGTCTAACCTTTGTTCTAATGCCACCATTGGATCTGTCTCCCCACCCCTCCGTTTCTGCGGGGGAGGTCTAATCGGCTCAGTGACCATCTTTTCCTCCTCCGTCGCCGGCGGCGCGTTTGGTGTGAGTACGTTTGACGCCGGAGGTGGGGGAGCCGATTTAGCGACTTGTCCTGAAGGAAACGCTTGCTGAGACGGGAGGGACCCCGCGCATGTTTGTGGTTGAGGTCGGTGAAGGTCCTGAGTGAGTTTTTTAATGATCTTCTTAAGTTCATCGACTTCCTTTTTTAAATTTTCTATTTCTCTATCTTTCTCATCTTTCGCCTGGGAGGCCGCGCTGCTGAAACTTACGATTTTACGGTCCCCGCTCGGGCTTCTCTTCCGGGGGGCCCACGGGTTCCTCGCGTCCCTGGAGCTGGAACTGGCCCTGGCTCCGGACCTGGATCCGGATCGTCCTCTGCCACGGGAGCTCGAACGGGAACTGGCCCTGGCTCCGGACCTGGATCCGGATCGCCCTCTGCCACGGGAGCTCGAACGGCCTCGACCGGTAGTGTCCATCAGTGGCGGGAAGTCCCCGCTCCGTAGTCGAAAGTCACCGGTACTGCCTCGGGAATCTCCGCGCCGGCCGCGGGTGTCCCCTCCTCTGACCTTTGAGCGTCCTCTGCAATCGCCTTCGGGTGTTGCGTCCGATGTTTGCTGCTGCTGCAGCTGCTGCCGTTGCTGGCTAATTTTTTGCTCCCACTGCCGTTTCTTGATCAGATAGGGAGTCCTGTAGATTTCCCTGCACTTCTTGTCGCCGAGCGGGTGATTTTTGCCGCACAGCTGACACTTCGCGTCACAAGTATGTCCCGACGCCGGGCGCTCCGCGCCGCATCTTCGGCACTTGACATTGTCGGGATCCGGGCAGACATCTTCGCGGTGGCCCAGGCGTCCGCATGCATTGCACACCTCGTACTTTTTGCGGTATAGTGCGCACCTTTGCCACGTAAGCGAGAATTTCACCCACCTCGGAACCTCCGGATTTTCGAATAGGATTAGGACCGTGGTTGAATTTTTACCCAGACGCCTGACTCCTAGCACGGGTGGGTTGCCCTTGATGGTGCGGAGTCGGTGCACAAGTTCTTCCTCAGTGAAGCGTAAGGGAATGTCGTGCACGACACCCTTCCCGCAGTCCTCGGGCATAGCCACGTATGCGGAAACGTCAATTTTGTCGCTGCCAAATTGGAGGACGCGCAGCCCAACGTATTTCCCTTTCCTCTCGTCACTTGTTGTGGCGATGAGAATGGACTGTTGTTTTGTGTTAACAGAGAAAATGTCCTCCTGAGCCTCGGCGAGATCGACGCCGGCGGTGCGAGCGATCAATTCCGCTAATTCTAGGCTGCCGTGTGTAAGGAGGCGGCTAACCCCACCCCGTGGGCGAAGAATAATTTTTTCAGCTCCGTCTGGTATCTTGACTGTCTGCCTTTCCACCGACTTTGCTGCCATTTTCTTGCCAGCGCGCTTGGACGCGGCTAGTTCTCTCTCTCGCTGAGCGGCGACAGCGCGTTCCTCGTCCTCGAGCGGCACCACCTTTCCTCTTTTTTTGCTGACAAACCACTGACCGGGCTGTTTCAGCTCCTCGGGGTCAATATTCGTTCCCTCCATGGGTTCAGTCATTTTCGCCGAGGTTCTTAGCGGGCCTCGGCCGCCGGGGGTGCCTTTGCCTGCCTAGGCCTAACTAGGCCTAGCGCCCCACTGGGCTCGCTAAGCTCTTAAAAGCCTCAATAATGGGTGCAAAAATCGGCCCACCTTGGAAACGTGAGTAGCCGTAGCGAACGCTGCCTCAATATACTTGATTCACGCAGAGTCGGAGATCGGGTGACCGAGGTAGAGAGTGAGCGGTTGTCGTCGACGTAGCCCATCGACAGAGCGTCCGCTCGCGTCCGAGTCTAGCGGCGGAATCGCGACATTCTAGGGAGAGGTCGAGAAAGGCGCGCTGACGCCATGTCCGGTTGAGAACGAGGGCGAAGTCAAAAAACGTCACGGAGAAGCGCATCCCATCGACCAATCAGCGTTTCCAGCCTGCCGTCCCGCAAACGCTTCTCTTCCGAGAGCCTGCTTGTCAGCGGTGTCACCATATCAGCGGCAGTCGTGGCAAGTTTTTTTGCGGTTGCCGTGCCCGCGCTGCTGAAACAACAAAGGCTTGCCCAGAGGATGACCTCAATGGTGAGTGATTTCGAGACTTCAATGTTCCATTGTTGTGCTGCTTGTTGGCACAAAGCCAGTAGTGTACCCATGCCCTTCGTGATAGTTTGATAAAGTGTTACATTCGTTGTATCATGAAGAGAATGAAGTGCTAAGCGAAGTGTCCTTTCGGCAACGACGCCGAAGAACAGCTGAGGCTGTTCACGACGAACTAGAAAACTGTTTGGCAGTTGTCAGTCTTGATAATGGTCATGGTAGCAGATTATGCACAACAGGAGCAGAACAGTATCAAGATGCCTTTTCATCGCATAATGTTGTTTTATCCTCTTTATCAGCGCCAGCCGAGGACGCAGTTGAAAGCCGCAGTTCTCACTTGTCGGATTTTAGCTCCGCTAACAGCATCTCTGACATAGAAAGTGCAACGTAATGGCTCGTTCACACTTGGTCATTCGGCGGCGAGAGCGAGCGGAATCCGCCGCCGCCGAAACGCTTCGTCGTTCACACTCCTCCCGGCCGTCCGGGCCAGCATGTCGCCGCTTGACAGTGAACTCTCGTTAACTCCCGAGAATAACGAGGTGTCACGATATCTTTGCTGGCGCCATCTGACGACAGCCCGAATAACCTGTTATTTTCGCGCGCGCGCGCCTTTCTGCTCACCCGTCTCCGCGGCTGCTCACCGGTCTCCGCGGCTAGAACTTTTGGGCTTTCGCGCGCGCTGCTTTCGTGTTCGTAGTACGAGCCTTGATCAGCAATGACAAATTCTGAAGAGGAGGAGATTCTCCTGATACTTCTCGCAAACTCGCTGTTGGCCGCGCGCCAACAACAGCGAGTGCGGGAGGCGCCTAAGAAGAGACGACGACGCTGGTGGGTGCGACCTGCGATCCTACAACGCGATGAGCTCGGCCACGCCAGCAAGTTGTTGCCACTTCTTCGTTCCCGCGACGTGGAATACTACCGAGAGTAAGTTTGGACAACACTATGCATTTTCTTTTAGTGTCCAGGTTATGTTCAGTTTATAAGTGATCGAGTGAATAGAAGAAGCAGTGAATAAATAAATTACTAAACTCTTTAACTCGCCGCGGTAGTGTTGGGCTGCTGATCGCAAAATCGCGGGTTCGATCTCGTCTGGGAAGGCCGTATCCGGTGAAGGCAAACCACAAAAACGCAGGTGTGCAATCCGATTTAGCGCAGTCGAAAAATGCTCAGATGGTCTAAACTAATTTCATCGGTATCCATCTATTACGGTATCGCGTAGGGACGTCAACCCCAATACAATAAATGGAGACACGCCGCAGTGTCTGTGTTGAAGGCGCTCTACTACTGAGTAGGAGCACCCGTGTTGGAACCCGGCCGGGGCGGCCTTGTTTCGATGGGAGGCTAAACTTAGTATGCGCCCGTGTGCTGTCCTATGTAAGCGCACGGCAAAGATTCCCAGGTGGTCGAAATTATTCCCTAGCCCTCCCTTACGGCATTTCCCTCTTCTTTCTCTCACTTCCTTCTGGATTCGACACCCCCCCCCTCACCTGCGCGTTTCAGGTGTGACCAAAAATGTCTGCCATTTACAGCACCTTTCCTTTCTGACAACTAGTTATTGTTCATTCCTTTGTTACAGCATATGGCAAATTATTGCTTTTGCTTTATTTTTCAGTTACCTAAGGATGCCTCCAAGAGTATCTGCCACCCTCTTGGAGCTGGTTGGACCTGCAATCAGCAAGAGGGACACGAAGTTTCGAAAAGCAATCCCGGCAGAGCACCGACTTGCTCAAAATGTGAGGTAATAGCTTTTCTTCAACAAATGCATTAGTCCGTACACTATCATCGAAGACTGCTGCATTGTGTACATGCACATGATCTCATTGCTTGCATGAAATAATTCTTTCTTCAGGTTCTTAGCTGCCGGTGATACAATGCGGTCGTCGTCCTTCTGTTTTTTGAATGGCCGCTCCACCACTTGTGGGATTATATCTTTGACATGCCAAGCGATTTGGGACATCCTTGGCCCGATATATGTTCCGGTCCCAACAACACCTCAGGAGTCGTTGCAGGTAATCAAATAACTGGGCATACTCACGGCTACCACACCGAAACTTCTTTACGCTTTCCATCTAACATCCATAATTTTAAAGCATCTCAGCTTGCTCCCTGATTGCTTTACGTATGAGAGTCAATTATTTCTTTCACCTCATTTTTCAGATTGCTCACGACTTTGAAGAGCGATGGAACTTGCCACATTGTTTGGGTGCGATTGATGGCAGGCATGTTGCCATTGAATGCCCTGCTAATTCCGGCAGCCTCGACAGAAATTACAAGAACTTCTTCAGCAAATCACTGCTTGCTATCAGTGATGCTTACTACAGGTACAACTCCTTGGTAGCAAACTGTGCTCTTTGCATGTTCATCAACAGGTCCATTGAAACGAAGAGCTTACTTCATTTATATTTTTGTCAATGTTGCCTTGCATAAACACCCATCACGCCCACATGTAAGGATAAAGAGGTGCAAACTTCCTTATGTGCGATAGATGCTTATAATGAACACATGAAAATAGCTCTGTGCATTGTTGCAGTGCTGTACACACTGTATCATGCATTAGCTGCCTGCCAACGTGATATGATTGAAATTCATGCACAAGTATAAGTGTGGTGTGAATTGACTTGGCGTGCCTATGAAAGCACTTATATAAAGTGCACCATTTCACATCTTCATTTTAAGTTACATAAACATTCTGTGCCTGTTGTTTCATTTTTCAGGTTCATTTATGTCGAGGTTGGACACTTCGGGAGCGAGTCTGATGGCGGAGTATTTGGCCGCAGTACCCTCCACGAATCAATTCAAAGCAACCAGAGAGGTCTCCCACGTGATGCGCCACTGGGAACAGCAGGCAATATGCCTTATTTTTTTGTTGGGGATGAGGCTTTTCCCCTGAAAACGTGTATGATGCGTCCGTACTCCAGGAAAAGTAAGCTTCATCAATATGTTTGCATGAGTACTTTGTTGCAGTAGCAGAAAGCACCGATCTTTGAAGCTATGCTTGAGCTCTTTTTTGACAAGCACTATCATGAAACATTTAGGCCGACATGCGTTGAAGAAAGTGTGAAGTGGGATTCACCACTTCCTGTATTTCGTTCGATTTCTAACCACAAGAAAGCTAGCCAAAGGTGTTTTCCTCCGCTTTCTCCGCAGCTTGACAGCAATGTGCATGAGAGCAACGTTTAAAACCTGGCACCAGCTATCACTTAGTGGTATAATGTACTAAATTAGTAGCAGTGGTAATCATGAGCCTGGGCGAGCAGTCATACCGATGCCTCAGTGACCCAGGGCTCGCAAACCTTCTGGCTGGAGGTGCACAGTAGCCATTGCAGCAGAAAAATGGGCTGAAGGCACTGAAACGAGAAGAATGTCTGCCCGACGGAATATAGTGCTAAAATTGACCTGCGATATGCTAGTCCCACATATTCAAGGCTCATTTCTTATATAATAAACTTGTTCATTCCAAAATCATAGCTAACTTTCTTGCATGACGGTACTATTGCAGTAGAAAATATCACTTGGCCCAATATTATGACATATTGGCTGACATGTCACTGATATATGCTGTCCATGCCGGTGTTTCATCAGAACTCTGTAGTGAATTGCTGTTGTCAGCTTGTTAATTTTTAATGTATTCAATTGTTCTCTGCTCATGGTTCACATTACAGGCTTTCATCCGCTGTTTGCCGCCAGTGGTTCTAGTGGACCACAGCCCGGCAGTCAAAGCGCTGCCCCAAGTGCTTTTGAAGAAATGCACCAGAAAAGAATATTCAATTACCGTCTAAGCCGGGCTCGCAGGGTTGTTGAAAATGCCTTTGGCATTATGGCCCAGAGGTGGCGCATTCTGCGTCGCCCTTTCAAGGCAAAAGACGAGAACATCAGAAAAATAATATCGGCTTGCATAATTTCCTGATGAAGGAGTCACATACTTCTCAATCTTCATATTGCCCGCCCGGTACAGCTGACAGCACTGATTGGCAAGGAAATGTTATTGATGGAAGTTGGAGGGCAGAAGATGGTGCAAATTCTGCATTGAGGGGCTTGCCCCACTCTGGCAGCAACTCAACCAGGTACTAAGAGCTTGCAGCTGAATGCGGGTCTTTTGCATGCCGGTGTTCAGTAATTTTTTCAGAACTGTGCTTGCATGTTGTTAAAACTTGCATCACTTGCTTCAGTAACAGTGTTTCTCTATTTGACGTGTGTTTACACCACATTTATGTTACAGGCTTGCGTATGACGTAAGGGACAGATTGTGCCAGTACCTTATCAGCGAGGGCAAAGTACCATGGCAAGTGTCCATGATAAGGGGGAAATAAGATTCAACAGGTAAAATATCACATTTTTATTCGCAGATGAATCGCTTCACAGTTGCGAATAGTTGTCATGCTTCACAAGTTCGCCTCCTATTTTCATTGTCATGCATGGCACCTAATTGTGCTCAGGTGAATATAATATATTAGGTAACATAGACTCAGGAAACATATCACAGCTCTGTTTAGAAAATAACTGCAAAAGATTTAATTATCAAAGAGTAATGCTTCCCTCATTTTTGGGTACATAACATTGTCGATTTCATGCATGGCATCAAGCTGCTGCACTTTGCTCAAACTTCGCAGTTTGACAGCGAGTGCCATGCAATAATGGTGTGGCAGATCTTGTGTTTGCTGTTCCGACTTCATTGATGATAATCGTTGCAGGCACACCGAAGCTACTTGCAGATGCATATCCTCTGAAGAGCTGGAAATATAATTTTTGTGTGTAAATTACAGTTAATCCTGTTTGAAAGCATTTTCACTTTACCTTCCTGTGGTGGTCGCAAGTTTACGAGCCTTTGCTGGCTTAGGAGTGCTAGAAAGAAGACAGCAACTCAATTTAGCAAAATTTCATAAGTACACTACATGAATAGCAGCAGGCTATCATAAGGAAAATACCTTTCAATGTCCAACTGAGCGTCCAACTCGGCATCTAGCCCAGCTTCCAATTCGCTCCTTTGCAGTGACCTACGATGAAGACAACATTGCTGTTTTACCATTCTGTAATGCAGTAGTGACCAGTTTTTCTTCACCTTTCACTTTCCGCACTTGCAGGTCGTGTAGGTCGAGGTGGTCCAGCTGGACTTACAGGAGTGTGAAGGAGCTCCTGTGACTGAGGCTCTTCAATTGCTTGAGTAGCCTCTGTATGTGCAGTTCTGCAGCAGGATCATATCATCATCATCATCAGCCTGACTACACCCACTGCAGGACAAAGGCCTCTCCCATATCTCCAATTAACTCGATCCTGTGTTAACTGCAGCCATGTTATCCCCGCAAACTTTCTAATCTCATCCGCCCATCTAACTTTCTGCTGCCCCCTGGTATGCTTACCTTTCCTCGGAATCCAATTCATTACCTTTAATGACGATCGGTTATCCTGCTATCTCATTACATGTCCTGCTTGTTTCAACTGAGGTGTCACGAGCTCGTGTGTGTTTCCTGACCCATTCTGCTCTCTCCCTGTCTCTTAGCGTTACACCTATCATTTTCCTTTCCACGGCTCACTGCGTTGACCTCAACTTCAGCTGGACTCTTTTTGTTAGCCTCCACATTTCTGCCCCATATGTGAGGATCAGTAAGATACAGTTGTTACACACTTTCCTCTTGAGGCATATTGGTAAGTTGCCATTCATAACCTGAGAGCGCCTGCCGAATGCACTGTGCTCCATTCTTATTCTTCTAGTGATTTCAATCTCGTGGTCTGGAACTGCGGTCCTGTAGTAAATGTATGTATTCACTCATGCAGTATCATGTAGTGTGCCATGAAGCAAGCTTGCATGCACCAACCAATGCTTTAGACAAGAATCCTTGCATCGTGGCTTAACTCTGTCATGAGTTCCTGTTCCTTTCTTGTCCTTGCTACCAAAAAAACTAATCATAGCAAGTGGCTTTCGTGTTATGCATGCCTTTGGGTGTTGGCACTTTTGTAGTTTGACATACTGTTTTAAAACAAACTACATTCTAGCAAAGCAAGAGAAGAAATTCTCTGCCTATTACTTATGTATATAGTTCAAGCCTGTAATTTGTAGTTTGACATACTGTTTCAAAACAAACTACGTTCTAGCAAAGCAAGAGAAGAAATTCTCTGCCTATTACTTATGTGTATAGTTCAAGCCTGTAACAAAGAAATTTTTTTCTACACTGAGGTTACTTTTGACTCCACCTGATGCCTGTAATGACAATAAACGCTTCTATTACCCCCCTCTATTGACATGTGAGTTGAAGGTAAAGTGTGTGTTCAGTTCAGAGTACAAAAGAAAGCTTTGGCTTCAAACAGTACTGCAGACCTACTTAACACACATGTAGTGAGTGCTGTTTAATGTGAAAGGAGTGGTGAATGCCTACCTGCTTCAGGGCATATTGAAGTTAGTTACGTGTACAGGCTTTGTCAAATAAAATATATAGCTCAAATGATCTGACTTGCTTTCGTGCTGTGCCATGCGGCTTCTTTGCCGTGATCTTCCGTGTTCCAAATGTCTAGTAGGGGAGACAAACTTTTGTTTGCACACTGAATTCATTCTGGATCTCCAAGGGTTCAGCATGCCCCAAAACACGCCTCAGAAATGAATCATAGGGGCTGTATATTGTTGACAATGGCTGTATTTGTGTCCTTCAGAACATGCTTCATGTGAGGTTCCCATTCATATTAACGCTCACACAGTGCTAATAGTTGAAAGTAGTGTTATAACTCACTCTTGTACAGTGGCAAATCTCACATTGCTGCAAAGGCTGAAAAAGTTTTAAGACAAAGCATTTATTAGCCAAGTTCAAGCACAGCAATACGACATGGAGTCTCTAATATCTTGCACAAGATATAGAGTTGCATTGAAAAAAGGGGTGTTCTGCATCAGTGCATTCGCGTGAAGGCACTTCATGCTACAAATCAACAGGACCATTCAATATGAAAAGGAAAACCATATTGCAGAAAAAGAAGGAATTTTTGTTAATTCATATTAAATTTGAAAATTAGTTTCCAATATTATACACAAGGAGGGAAACTAGCTAAGAAACAGGAAAAAGTTTGCTTGTCACACATAATGATAGAGTAATAAATAATTGAATGCCCAAACTTCGATTCATATTGAGAGAGCCTGTTGTGTCAGTTCACTTTCGGTAGGTTACCTAAAGGGGTTGTCAACATGAGAAAAGCATTCTGCTGTAGTATTGACATAACTGCAGTAACATGTCCACAGTAATGTTAGTGGTGTAGGAAAGTACATTCTCGTTTCTCTGTTGGAGTGTATGCAAACCCTTATCTGAGGCATATGTCCCTCAGCTACTGCCCAATTCCAAAACACGCAACAGATTTCAAGACAAACAGCATGATTACTGAACTTACATTGGTTGCCGTGAAACTGGCTCTATAATAGCCATCATGGAGTCAAAATGTTTCCACTTTATGACTGGGATGTCATTCCTTCCTGCACCACTTTTCATTTTGTTTTTTATCTGATTGCGGCACTTAAGAAAAGTGTCTTCTAAGTTTTTAAATTTCTTCTGGCAGGTCATCCCTGGAATAAAGAACTCATGTTCACACTATTTCTTAGCTATATACGCATGCAATGATCTGGTTTTGCATCGATCCACAAACATGCAGCATATACCATAGGCATGGCAGTGACCGTAAAGGAAGCCTTGGCTGCGCGAACATTGTAAATCGGCAGCAAAAGTTTACGGGATGCATGCTCTCAGAAAAGAAATTATTCTAGCTCTGCCTCGTCACCCAGTCCCGTAGGGTTACCAGCTGACGAGTGTGCACGTCCCCTCATACGTTGAGACATTTCAGGTGACGTAGATTATGTGGCGATACCGAAATAATTTTTTTTACGCGTACTCGCGTACCGCAAAATTTTCCTGGCGGTTAGCGGATGGTTAAAAACACAAACGTGCAATCTGGGCTTTGCGCACAACCGCGATGACAGCGGGGGCGCGTACGCGTTCTGCTGTTCGCAGTGATTTTCATCGTGATTGTACATTCCACAACACATGCAGTTGGTTTGCGGTTCTTGAATGTATTGCACTTAAAACTTGATGTACTGATTCGTTTCTGCGCGTTTGGCGAATTCATTGAGCTTTCGAGGAAAGGTACCCAGCCAAGCAAGCGTAAGCAGAACACCATCCGCATTCCGAGAGACTCAGCTGTGGGCGAGCCACAGGTTTTTATGCATCGTTATAATCCGGTAATAATAAGTGGTTCATCTGAGGAAATATTCGCCTGCTTGCTAACAAAGTTTTCAAGAAGCCATTACCGTTAGCACACATATCGCGGCATATTACCACTTCACCGAAGCTACGCACGCCATCGGACAGCCTCATCGGACAAGTTTGGTGACGGGAAAATGCACACTAAATCCCTCGCAAGTTCATGGCGTGAGTAACCCATGCACTGTGGCAACAAACTGGGACATACTCTGTGCGGGCATAGTAAACAAGAGATGCGTACGTACCGCTCATGCCGAGTTCGGCGCCGATCTTGTTCCAAAGGTCATCCTTTAGAAGATTGTTCTTGTGTTCTGGATGCCGCTTGTCGTACAGAACCGAATAATTTTTCACTGCGTCGATGAGCATTTCGGTTGTGGCTGGAGATATGGCCATGGAAGCACTCGCGCACACCGACGCCATATTGCAAACTGCCGGAGCCCGCGGGTGCCGTCCTATTGGCTGATGGCAGTCGGCGGATTTTTTCCGCCGGCGAAAATCGGTCCTTGACCGAACGGGCATTCCGCGGCGTATTTCGGCGGATTCTCTCCCGCGGCAGCGGATTCCGCTCGCTCTCGCCGCCGAATGCCCAAGTGTGAACGAGCCATAAGAGTTGTCACGGAATTCTGACATAGAGGAGTTGGTGGTTTACGAAGATAGGATGACACTTGAGTCTGGTGCCGCTACTCAATGTCTAGAGCACGACTTGCGCGTGTGGGCCTTTAATAGCCTGCTTCTCACCTGCATTCCCTGCTTAAAGTGCAGAAGCCATACCATCCAGAGTTACCCACGGATGCTAGAAAATTACTAAAGACGCAGAGGCATGCTGACCCAGCAGTGATGACCGATGGTCATTACCACTACTTTGGAATTTTTCGTTCTCTGGAAGAACATGTGCATGTTCCTTAACGTCTGCACTTTGTGCGAGGGCATTACACCAGTTCTCATGCATTCTACTGTAAGATAGCATGAATCCAGCGGCATTTTAAGCAAGGAACCAGAATTTATTCTTTCACTCGAAACTGACGCTGCTGCATCATGCCAGTAGTTTAGTTTTTGCCCTCTCATTCCCAATCAGATGTATACTCTTATAACCAACATTTATGGGACTGTGCAGCGATTTGCGCCAAGGGTAAGAAAAGAGAAATATTCGTTGGTATTCAATCATCCTTCATCATCATCAGCCAGACTAGACCCACTGCAGGGCGACAGCCTCTCCCATATTCCCCAAATTAGCCCTTTCCTGTGCTAGCTGCATCCACGTGACCCCTGCACCCATCATAAGTTTGTGATCTAGCTTATGTAGCCCCGGAAGAATCGGCCGTTAGCAACTTTGCCTTTCCAATTGTGCACAGCAGTGAGGCTGAAAAAGACTATAGGCTGGGCCTGCCCTCTTCGCTCGGTTTACTTTGTCGGCCACCTGCCATGGCACAATTGAGGGAAGACAAAGGGAGTGATGTGGAACCACCTCCAGCCGCGCCTTTCATCTACAAACGCCCTTGTGGTTTTAAGCAATTGAATGGCCGTCCCCATGGCTGGCACCAGTAGGTCCGCTTGTAAGGCAGGATTCAAGCGAGACAGCAGCACTGGCCATTGCTGTGAGGTGCGGGAATGGGAATTTTTGTTTGTATATTATTTGCTTGCATTTGAGGAATTTTAGGTGGCATGAATAGTCGATGTCTTTTTTGTAATGAATGCATTCTTTAGCCACTTTCAGAACAATTTGTTGCTCAGGCTGTTAAAATATGCTCACGGTGCCAGGGAAGGGCGGTTTTTTTTTCTCACTATTTTGGTTTGAGCCAAGTGACTGGACATAAGTTCTTTGTACAGAGCTGTCCAATGTCTGTGTTCTTTGAGGAGTGTAAAAGGTTTGTTATTAGACGTGTGCCCACCAAGATGCTTATGTTGGGAAATTTTTGGTTCTTTTTTGTTTTTGCAGGGATGTAGCTTCGCTTGTGACATCATGAATTAGAAGAGACCATCATCGTGAGCAGCTGGAGGCTACCAGAAGACAAGCATATTTTAGACGTGCTAAATTGTTCAGGTAAACATTGACAGTATTTTAAATTTGTAGTTTTCCAGCGCAACGGTGCATGACCAAATAAGGATACTTGAAGAAAACAGCGCAGCAACAGGGGCAAGAGGGAAGATGAGACAGGTGCTGACTAGCAACTGAAGGTTTATTATTGAAAAGGAACGCATAAAATATACTCTCTTCACAACCAAGAGTGCACATGAGCTGCGTGAACAACACTGATAACCTGTCAACTTCAGTCATGGTGGTCAGGATACAATAGTTCACAATCATGAACAAGGACAGACGGTTGTTCATGACTGTGAACTGTTGAATCTTGACCACCATGACTGAAATTGATAGCTTATCAGTGCTGTTCATGCAGCTCATGTGCGCTCTTGGTTGTAAAGTGAGTATATTTTGTGTGTTCCTTTTCAATAAACATTGCACCTGTCCAATCTTCTCTCTTGTGCCTGTTGCTGCACTGTTTTCTTCAAGTATGTACCAACTTGCCGTTTTACTGAAGTTGGGAAGAAAGATAAAACACAGCGCTCACTAACAACTGGTTATTTAACGGCGCAGACACTGCTTAAATGCCCTCAGACCAGTGCTGCAGGAAAAAAAAACAAACTTATTGCACTTTTATCATAAAAACTATGAAAGAAACATCATTTCTGCGTTATATGATACAATTGAAGTATTGCTCGCACATTGTGAACCAGCTTTTTCAATATGATGCATCTCTGTCGCTTCACATGTGGTTTGTGGTCTGCTTTTGCTATTGATCTTCACACTTAAAAATCTCTGTACAACCACTGCAGTGCTCGACAAGTTTGGAACCTCTCCTCATTCTTTAGATCTCTATCGTGCAGATTGCATTTACGGGCCTCTAGCATTTTGCCTCCATCGAAATGCAACCACCGCGGCCAGGATAGAACCCACATCTTAACAGGCCAGCAGCCGAGCACCATAACCACTTAACCACCGCGGCGGCTCATGTATCTGTGTGTGTGTGTTCCGTAGGGCTGGAAAACTATGAACTTAAATCAGTGATGTTGACCAGCCCAACAACTAACTCTTCTGTTCATAATACCTCTGCTCCTTCTTTCTGAATGGCCAACTAGGTTGCACTGCTACTTTGTTTATATGTTGCAATTTTGTGCACAGAATTAATGTCTTATATTTGGGAAATACAAAGTTCAGGTGGTGCATGTTTTCAAGGTGTGCTGTTGTTGTGTAAATAGTTTGCTGAAGTGTTTTGTATTTATAACATGCCAGTTGAGAGGTGTGTGTGCATTTTCATGCTGCTATGGTAATGTGCCTAGTAACTGTTTAAAACATTAGCTCTGGTTCTTGTTCTTCAGTAGCTCACATGTGTGTTTTTTAGATTTGTTGCAAGTTTCTTTATAAAGTAATTAAATAAACCATATCTGTGAAAGTGTAAGCCCACGTGTTGCATTTTTCAAGCTATGCCAATGTGTTTGTGTAAATGTTGAGTGTATTATTTATTTATTTATTTATTTGTGATACCCTCAGGGTACAGAGTACATTTCAGAGGGGAAGGGCAGTTGATAACAAGAAAAATAAACAAAGCACAATTCATACAAAACTATAGAACAACTGAGGCAGGATAAAAAGAAGTGAGCAAAATTAACACGGAACAGATTAATAAAATAGTTTAAGAACAATACTAGTACGTGGAGAACACAACACTACAATAAAATACAAAAGCGATCATTATGTAATCAGAGTGGTAAGTATTCTTCTAAATTCAGTTGAATCAGTGATGCTAGTTAATAATGCGGGTAGGGAATTCCATTCTTTAGAGGTTAGCGGAAAATATGATTGCGCACATGTCACTGTGTTACAATGAGGCACTGTGACCTTGTGTTGATGATCACGACGGTGAGAAATGAACGGTGCTGGTTGAATCCATCGAGAGCGAAGTTGAAAATTGGAGTAGAAAATCTTATGGAACAGGCAGATGCGGAAGTGCTTACGGCGGGTAGCTAGGGGCAGGAGGTTTAAAGACCTTTTCATAAGTCTGCTTCCTTTTTCTAAATTATATTTCTGCTAATTTAAATAAATCAGACTAATTGTCAGAAGAACCATGTCATGGAATCTTGTTGCATCTAAACGATAGGAGCACTGGTAGAGAGCTGATGAATGTTACATTTAAGGATTTATTTAGAGTAAGCGGTCTGAAAAGTATGGAAAAACAATGTGTTGTGCAGTGCAGTCTTGTGTTTGTATTCTATAGCAAGCACCGCATTACTGTGTAGCAAGGAGTAATGCTCAATTGCTCATTCTTGTGACCTTAAAGGGTCAGTCTACTGAATTTTATTGACCATATTTTCTTTGCGGCAACCGATAGCTCTTTACTCAAATTACCGTTTAGCCAGCTGTGGTGCCAAGGAGTGCGGTAGAACATTTTAAAATAGAATTTATTAATGTGGGAACACATCTGTATGAGATGGTAGTCTCATCTGGCAACCATCTGGATTTCTGCCGCGCGGCGACAAACATGGCGGCGCCTGTCGAAGCCGGACCTCTCGCTTCGGACTGAATTCTCGTTGTTGCTGCCTTTTTCAGTGCGTTCACTGGCCATAAATGGGGCGTCTGTCTTTCGCTTCGTCTCATCTCGCCTATAAGAAAACATATAAGAGATAAATTTGCTTTATTTTAATAATTAGAGTGACGATTCTGCCGCTCCTAGGCTTAAGTGGAGAGTCGGTTTGTTTACAGCAATGGTTCCCGTCCTGACGACCAGATGGCGCCACTATATGCTGAGTTTATTTTTGCGTCTCTGCTAGCATACGCTGAACTAAAAGTGCGAATGTGCCTGCGTTTTGCGTACGTGTAACTATAAATATTCATGTGATTTACAGAAAAAGCGAGCGGTACGCCTTCTACAGTTTACTAGAACAAAACGTGCGTTTTTCTGACATTGGGGCATACAAATGGTACGTAGTATATTCACTTATGCTTCTACAAAAAAAGACTACCACTTTCTTGAACAAAATGAACGTTTGGGGTCGCCACCATGCTCTTTTACGCGACTTTTAACGCCGAAATAAAATATAAATTGCTGCCTAAACCGGGCGCAGACCCCTCGTTATTGATGTTATAGGGTGCCAACTACCAGAATATGCCATTATTTATACACTCATCTCGGTGAGTAGACTGACCCTTTAAGCTGCTGTAACCATTGTGGTATGACGATGCCATTGTACACAGTTTAGCCTTTCAAGAGATCACTTTATTGAGCAGCAGCCATTGGTAGCTGAAATATTTCAGTAATTTAGAATGCTGTCTGAAAGTTTCTGAAACATTATGACAGCATTGCACCAATATTGCAGAAACATTGTCGTGGGAATGTTGCATGTGTGCAAATAAAAAGTTGTGTCAACATTAAGAAAATGTTGTAGCAATGTTGCATTAATATTGTCTCCAGAAGTTGCTTTAACATTGACTGAAAGTTGATGTAACATTGGAGCAATATTGTCTCAACGTTGTCTTATGTATGTTGCGTTAACGTGGCAAAAAGAGGACGCTAGCCACGTTAAGGCAATGTTAGAAGCTAACGTTGTGGCCACACTGAGGCAACAAAGCGTGCTACTAGGTCTCCAATTCAGTGCACGAAAGAGCGCAGTGTTGTGCTGGTCCCATGTCCCGACGGGCGTGGAGCCGAAGCTGCTGCTACAGGGACGTGAGCTACCGTGGGCGCATTCCTACAGATACCTTGGAATAGAGCTCACGACACAGCGGGCATACCTGGAGCTATATGAGTGTGGCCTCCGCGTGAAGGCGCTTCGGAACCAATGTGTCCTGAGAGCCAAGGCGCTATGGTCATTCAACAGACTGGAAATACTGCGCACCATTTGGAAGGCGGTGATGGTGCCGGGACTGACTTATGCGAATGCTGTGCTATGTTTCTCATCGGGGACCCGTGAATTTCTGGAGCGACAACAGAGAGAGGTGGGACGGCGGGCTCTGGGGGCGTACCATGCATCCCCAAACGAGGCCGTCCAGGGAGACGTGGGGTGGTCCACCTTCAAGGCACGGGAGGCGACGGCGAAGCTCAATTTCGAGATGCGCTCGTGGACGCTTGGGGAGGAACGCTGGGCCCATAAAGTACAGCGGTGTCTGCTGTACTCTGGTATGTGCACGCGCTGGAAGAGGAGGGTACGAGCGTTGAGAAGCAAATACGGTGTGCCACTGTCTACGATCACCGACACCGAGGGCACCTGCTGGAGAAAAGGGAAGGTGCGGCAGCGTGTAGTGGCGACGGAGACAGCGCTGTGGAAGACCAACGCAGAAGCCAAGCCAGCTCTCGGATTGTATTCTGCGCACAAACGAGAGATTGCGCAGGAACGCTTCTACGACAACTCCCTTGGCAGTGCCCTACTCTTCGAGGCTCGGGCAGGAGTGCTGCGCACGACGAAGTGGCAAGCCCGGATTGCCGGACAGGACAATGCGGTCTTCTTGTGCACGATGTGTGGGCAGGAAGAGGAGACGATCGAGCATGTGGTGCTGTCATGTCGATCGCTCCACCCTTGCCAGCAGAGTGGATGTACCCTTCCGCAGGCGCTAGGTTTTGACACAGGGCAACCGGCAGAGGGCAGTGCGAGCAACAGCAAAATGAACAACCAGGAAGCCATTACCAAGGCCAGAGCGGTCGAAACAACAAAGCGCAGCCTTGAAAATTGGAGTGGACTGAAGGGTCACAAATTTCGCTAGGACGTTAATGTCCGCCCGTTAAAAAGGGATAAGCCCCAAATCCAATCCAAAAGTCTCAGGCCCTCATCCAACCGCGGAGTGGGCGAGTCGATGGTATCGTTGCTTCGGCGCATTGAGTTTCTTGTGTTCTGAGTTCTTTGCCCGATCAACGAAGCAAGATGCCGAGGCACTGCCGGGCTCAAGGCTGTATGAAAGGCGGGTTCGGCGGAGACACACCATGACACTCCTTTCCAAAGGACGCCAAACTACGACGGACATGGATACGTGCGGCTCAGCCATCACAACCAACGTGGGTAGCTGCCAAGCGCGATTTTCTTTGCTCGGACCATTTCGTCGATAGTGACCATGAAACAAGTCTCGCTCTGCTGCGGAGCCTCGGCATGTCTCTCAAACGGCGGCGCCTGAAGCATGACGCTGTGCCATCCGTGTTCTCTAGAAACCGCAAGGGAGAAAGTATCACCGCTGCTTTTGAAAAGAGGAGACGGAGAGAGGTGCGTATGTGTTTAGCTTCGTAGTAATTGAAAAGCGAAAGAACTGTGCCGTGTAAAAAGACAGACCGATCACAGCGTCATGGGATCCATTTCTCAAAAAAGATATACATTCACTAGAGATGATACAAAGAAAAGCAATCCGGTTCATTTTCAACAGTTATCATGGGAATGCGTCACCGTCTGCCATTATGTCTGTAAATAATATTCCATCCTTGGAAAAAAGAAGAGCACTCGCTAGGTTATAATTTCTTTTTTCACTTTATCACCAACAGTTTAATTTCTCTTCCAAGGACTACCTGCGCCCACGCTTAACCCGACATACTAGGAACGTTCATGACCGCAGCCTTACGCCGTACTTTGCCCGTACAAACCTCTTTAAAAACTCTTTTTTTTGTTCGCACTATCGCTCAGTGGAACAGCTTGCCAGGTTTCGTCTTTTCCGCGCGTAATGTTCATGATTTTGAAGAACGCTTGTCCCCTCTCATCTGAGTTCTGTTTGGAATCCTACGTCTGGTGTTTTATAACATTTCTTCCTGTTTTTTTCTTTTTGACAATGTTGTTCATACAGCAACCTTTTACTTCTGCCTGCCTTGATGTTTGTTGATCATACAGGTGTTTTGTAGTGTTTGTCTGTTTTCTTTCTTTTTTTTTTGAAGTTTGGTGTGATCTTTGGCTGTTGTTATATTGCCCACTCTGCTTGGCCCTCGGGCTGCAGTATTTTGTAAATAAATAAATAAACTTCTCTTGAGAGCTTGAACAGTGCTTCGGAGCAAATCAAGTGAAACCTTATTGCAGCTGCTTTCCTATGGGCTGTGCATGAGCGCAAATATTGGCCTTGAAAGTCGGTACCTGCTCTAGAAACGATTTATTTCCTCCACACAGCACCACTCGAGTGCTCTAGATAAGTGTTATCGGGTCTGCACAGCAACTATTAAGGAGTTTTAGCACCTTCGTACCTCTGGTATGGCCAACGGCGTCACGCTTTGCCGTAGCTACCATTGCTGTGCATGCTTGCCAAGCTCAATTTGCCGCATGGTTGTATTTACTGTAGTTAGCATGCATATTTACCGTACGCCAGTGCTAAAACTTTGGTCAGTGTAGGTAGAGCTCAAAGGGGCCAAATCGTAACTGCTGTCACTTGTGATGTAATATCGCGCATGGTAGGACTTGCAACAAGCATCAGGTGTTGTGAGCTCACATTATGAAACCATGCGAGTCGGGCACTGCTGCCAAGTCTGTACATAGCTGCCCAGCAGTGCGCCCGCATACTTAATGCTGTGCAGCATCATTTGCTATTAAGCGGAAACCAGGATAAGGTGGCCACCAGAATGTTGCTGGTCATACAGAGTGTGACTGTGCATTTATTTTACTGTCTGTACACCTTTTCAACACGGCGAGTGCCATCTTCCAGTCAGAAGCCTCAGACCAAGCGGCAAGAGGCCAAGAGTAACTTGCTGGCGGCGAGAGTAACGCACCACTCAATGTTGCCCATTCTGTCTGGACTGCATTGGAAGCTGGCATGTCGCTACAAGCCATGGCTACGAGTGCATGTATGGCGAGTGTGTGTGACTATTTTCCGCTTGACTGTCAATTTAAGTGTTGCTTCCGGCGCAGATAAAAACTGAAAGAGGAGTCCTTTCCTATTCTGCATTTGTGAGCCACAGTGGTTAGGATGGTCGATTACTGTGTTCCAACAAGGTAGATGACTGGGCAAGTTGGTACTGATTCATTCATTTTAAAACCAGTCAAAGGACAGAACATACAGAAGAGCACAAGAAGAGGCTTTGCTCTTCTCGGTGTTCCATCTTTTCTCTGGTTTTAAAATGAATCTGATACTGTGCTCAAGGAATCCCTACCGCGGCTGCCGCTTTTGAATGGGGGCGAAAAGCAAGCCTCCCATGTTCTGTGCGATGTCAGTGCACATTAGAGAACCCCAGGTTGTCGAAATTTCTGTAGCCCTCAGCTACAGCGTCTCACAGCCCGAGTCGCTTTGGGAAGTTAAAAACCAAACATTTGTATCCCACCGCACCATTAACCTTCCCATGGCCTGACAGTAGGAATAAAACTTGGTCAAAAGCGAGGCTTTCTTCTCTAGACGGACTGTGATACAGGCCACGTTATCCATTCCATAGCTTTATTCAACTCCCACATAGTGATTCGGTACACCCTTCTAATTACAGCTGAAAGCGACGACACAAGTTGATTACCGCGAGCTGATGCTCTCTGCTAGGCTTCAGAATGGCAAGAGCGTTATTTGCTTATTGACAGCGACATGCATGCCGAATATTAAACGCTGCACGAAGCTCATCCACTCACTGCACTCGCTTACATTTCTCCGAAAGATGACGTGCATGCAACAATCATCTGAAGTACTCAGCGTCACGGGCATGGCAACTTTAAGATCACAAATTCTCTTTCTCGGCTTCTGTAGAAGTAAAAAACGATGCGCAGTATCGTGTCAGCCCAGAATGATGGTTTGAGTTTTAACGTCTCAAAGCGACTCAAGGTGAGAAACACGCCGTATTGGAGACGCCATCGAAATGTAACCGCCACAGCTGGAATCAAACCTGCGTCTTTAGGGTCAGCAGCTGAGCATCCGCATCAGCTGTATCAGCCATACAAGATGCAGAAAATGGTATGGAGTGAATATTTATTGTAACTAAACTGTATAAGCAGTCATCTTACCGCCGATAATAATAGGCCTGGTTGGCTTGGTCCCCGTCACGCATGACGGTGGAGTGTCAACAGCTGTATGCGCTGATGCTATCGACCAATCATTCACGGTGAACAAAACGGCCCGTTATTCATATATTCACAAGCGCAAGTCTTCTTCAAAGTCTTGGGGCACAAAAAATGCTCGTATAAGCATCGATTTGCAGATTTTTTACTCCCAAAACAAGGCCAGAAGTAACAAACCACACGTAAACAATCGCAGACACATGAACGTGACGAACTTCTTGCAGTCCAATATGGCATCACCGCTGGGCGTCGCCCTCGTCCTTGCTTTTCCTACCAGGGATTTAAAAATGGCAGCGCCCCTGGAGGCTTGTTGAAAAGGTCTATAAGGGTTTATGGTCTCAAATATATGAAGCACCATTTTGCGCAAATTACTGCCATCCCAGATCAATTCTTTTGCCACATATTCGAAATGATTAGTCTTTATCCGGTCTTATTTTTGCTGTAATATGCTTCCAGCATTTACGCTATATGCAAATAGGGTGGTAAAGGCATGCATGTGTTTCCTTGTGTCAGAGAAACTTTCTGACTGATCATTCTTTTTTTAATGCAGTTCGTTGGGCAGCTCTTGAATGAGGACATGCGACAAGCAGCGCTAGAAGCAACAGAGCATGCTGCCTGCCTCAGTGATGTTGTGCCTGAGCCAACAGGAGATTGTGGAGCTGAAGAGGACGGGAAATATGAACAAGTTGAGCACGTGAAACGAATTCAAGGAGATTTGAGAGAAGGGAAAAATTATTCTAAGCCACCTGTATGCTTGCAAGACGCTTCAGCAGGTACGTGCTAAGTGTCAGTCAGATACCAGTGCCAGAGTGTGCATTTCTCTGCTACCATGTATTTGTGTGTGTCATGTTGTAACCTAGGTCCTTCATTAATCTTTGGAACAGCATTTGTCGTCTTCTTGCTTGCACTGGAGCAGACGCATGCGACTCATGCAAACACCATCAACATAGTGCCTGTTAACACAGTGCCTGTTGCTGTTGTTTCATGACTTCTTTAGAAAAGTGGGCTCTGAATCAACATATGACAAGCTTTGTCGCAGGAGCATCAAGTTGCATGCCACACCCGGAATTGCAAGCAGATGTGGCAGTCCAAACATCAATAATTTGTCGGACCCTGGGTATGTGTCGATTATATCGTGTGTCCTTCTGCATGTGATAATACTGGTTACCTCCTACCAATTCCTGACACTGCTACTTGTTTTGTGCAAAGGTGTGTGATAGAAAAAAAGGGACACTGAGATATAACAAAAGGATAACAGCTTATGTCTAAAAGCAAACAGAAAAACATATATGTGAAGAAAGGGGTTATGGCATGAGTCAGTTTTGAGGGTAAAATCTAACAGTAACTGTGGACACTGTTCTAGTCAATCAGCGCAGCGCTTATTAGCCATGCGCTGTGCTTCTGTATAATGCATGTGCTTCACATCAGCTGTAGATAGCAACAGGTGGTAAACATTTTTGCTTGCTTGTTTTCTACTATTTCACGTTATACTTTTTGTGCAGTTTGTCCAACTAGTTAGAGTTCAGCCTTACGTAAATATGGAAAGACTAGATCACAGCATATTTACATCTTGGCTGTTTTTTTATTTTTTGTTTCAAATTATTTTCAGCTGTGCAGACTACCGTCATTAAACGGTCACAAGGTGTACAGACATACTGTTTTTAAATGCCGTGGGCTTCCTCACCAGTCACATTGTGCCCTGACGTCCACTGAAACATCTGACGAGGAAGGTGATGGGAGACAGAGGAGTGACGCTGCCTACAGGCAGAAGGACCGAAGTTCAGTCTTGAGCCAACTACAGTGGCTCATGAGCTCCTGGCTCTGAACGGGCGAGTGGATGGGAAGGCACCGCCGGAGGATCGTGAGCGATGCCTGCTGGAAGGAGTGGACGCGCTGGCTAGGACGGCTCCCAAGAGAGGCGGCGGATATGGGTCTACGGTGAACAAAGTGGTGAATTACTTCAAAGAGAACGACATTTGTTTGCTGCAAGCCGACAAGGAAGGTGGTTTTGTGGTGGTGCCAAAGGGGGTTTATAATGAAAAAGCCTGTTGTGCCGTTGAGAAGAACTTTAAACCGTCAAAACTCAAGCCCGTGAAGGCCAAGTCAAGAGCCGTCGCCCTCTGCAATGAGTTGGAACTGCAAAGGTTAGCAAAGTCTGTAAGTGACTGCAAGGGCAAAAGTCTTCGCATGTTTTTTACAGCTAAGACCCACAAAGAGGATGTACCATTCCGTTGCATTGTAAGCGAACGAGGATCTTGGCAACGCCTTGTGAGTCAGTTCCCCTTGCAGCATCTTAACCAGATTGGGGTCACTGATCCTTTCGCAACAAAAAACTCTTTGGATATCATTGAATTTCTTAAATATAAGCAGCAAATAGGGCATTTCTTTTCTGTTGATGCGAAAGATCTTTTCTATTCCATTCCCCATAAGGAATTGTTCAAAGCCGTACAAGCATGCATTGAGGAAAGTGGGGTTACGTCCTTTCAAAACGCAGCTGCTGTGTCACTAGATAATTTTATGACTTGTTAGAATTTTACCTTAATGCTACAGTGGTAGAGTTCGAGAGTGGTTTGTTTATACAGAAGAAAGGTATTTGTATTGGTTCCTGTGTTGCGCTGGTTCTGAGCAATATTTTCCTTTCAATGATTGATCAAAGTGTGAATCAGCAGTTAGATAAAGATAAGGTATTGAAGGTTTTCAGGTACGTCGATGATTTGTTAATCCTTGTAAGTAAACAGGACACACGGCCCTACTTACGCACAGTTAACGAGATTTTAAGAATTTTTAGTAAGAACGGAGAAGGATTGGAATTTACAGAGGAGCAACCGGAAAGTGATAAATTAGTTTTGAGACCTGGAACTTTCCATAACCAGTGAGAGGATGTGCTGGATGTACCACCCTCGTGCCCAGAAGTTATTCTTGTCTTATAAATCGGCGCACTGTAAGACTGTGAAGCGAGCCATTGCCATGTCAGGTTTGAAGGCCGCCATTGCGAAGTCCTGTTGCCATACCATGGAAACGAGCTTCCAGTTTCAGATGGTAAGGCCTCGGGATGCAGGCTTCCCACAGTCTGTCCGGACAAGTGTGGTGGAGTCCCTTCTTCATAGCATAAAAGGCGTGGAACGAAAGCAGCCTAAGCTTGTTGAGGAATGAATTAAGCCAGAAGTGGTTCCCTGCTCTCACCGCGTTGCCCATAATCTAAACAAAGTTGCATCTAAATTTAAGGTTCCAATTGTATTCTCCGCTCCCTGTAAGCTAGCCTTGTTGTGTCCTCGTCTCAACTCGGAAAAAAGAGGAGAAAAATCCTGTGGAACCAGACATGCCCGTAGGTACGTGGAATACAGTGAAAGGGTTGTATCATATCAGATCCCACTCACATGTGGAAAAGTGTATGTTGGAGAAACGGGGCGTTGCCTAAATGAAAGGTTGAGGGAGCATGAACGTTCGATGGGGACAGGAACAGGTTCGAATCTGCCTCTTCATCACAAGGACTGTGAACAAAACTGCTGCCGGCCCATTCTGGAAAAAACCGTTTTTTTGTGTAGAGGCCATGATCGAGTGTCCCGTGAATTAAAAGAAGCTTTCTTGATCAGAAAAAAGGGCGCAAATGCTGTTAGCGATGCATCTATCTTGTTGTACAAAACTGAAGAATACTGTTTAGAAAGGTTTTCCTGAGTACGAGCATGTGTACAGGTGTTTTTTCCCCTCAATGTAATCCGAAGTGTTCAGCGCACAGGCCTTTTTATCAGGGTTTTCTTGCGTCACGTGGTTTTTTTCCTGCATTTGTTACGTTTTTTATACACTATCGTATTGTTATCATCCTATTGGATTCCATTCAGTCATGCTTCTTTGGCCCTATACACCACGTGTCATGCTTTTAAAGTTCTTTCGCCGCTTTTTATCGTTTTTAGCTACGCCGTGTTTTTAGTCTTTGTGTCTTTTATCGCTTTTATGACCCTTTACATCATTCTGACGTTTGCTGCATCTGATAGGTGGTGTGACGGTGTGCCTATATATTGCGTGTTTCTTTCCAATAAAGGATCAGTTGTTAGTAGCGCGTTTTCCTGTCCACCTTTCTTGTGAGTGTCTTGTGTTTTGCGCTAACTTTTGTACGAAGAATAATGCACCGACTAGCCCAGCAACAAGTGTTACTTGAGTCTTTACAGTCTTTCAAATTACAGCAGCCTAAGGTATAACCAAATAGAGATAATGTCGTACAGCACTGACATAGCTTACTGTTTCAGAGATGTCTGTATTGAAGAACCTCTGCCCCTTCAGGAAGAAAGAAAGTTCATGTTTGGATCTGCTCCAGGCGAGCTTTTCTTGAAATGCCCGTGCTGAAAAATGCACTTATGTCGACAAAGCCGTAAGTGGCACTTACTTCACTTCGAACTTATTTGTCGCAACAGCCATGCTTGTAGTCGGGCAAATCAGTTGATGAACCAAAGAAAATCAGCTGGAAACTTACTGCTGCCAGCAGCAGCACTTTTTTCGGGCTGCAACATTGCTCTGTTCCTTAGAGCATTGAAAAGCATCAGTGTAGTATGTGGCAGCTACCTCCCATACTTTCCTGTTTATAAACGCTGTCTCATGCCAGAAATCACGAAGGTACGTGGAATCATACTCAGCTTTTTTATGCTAGTTGAAGTGTGAGTTGTATTGGGCAGTATGTTATTTCTCGGATGCAGGTGTGGACGAAGCATCGAAGTGACTTGCAGCCGCAGGTTCTGCATAAAACTGAAAGTCATCATTCTGAACAAGGTCCTCCTAAAAGAGATCGTGAAGCTGTCTGCCTCTGTGCAGACCTTTGCTGCCAAGTGCTTTCACAGCACTATTATTTGGTTCGCCCCAATACATATTTTCCACTACTCAAGCATGGCTGCGTTGTAATGAAGTGTACACTATGTAATTTTCTGTCACTTTTTGGGCATTTACTTCCTAAATGGTTTTCTTTTTTTTTTAAACTGCTCTGCACTACAATGAGAATGGCTCACTAAGCCAAGCAGCTACCAAGGATGGGCCCAAAAGATGGGTGGTCAGATACCCAAAAGCCAAAAAAGCCGCCATTGTTGCAGCATTGAAGACAAAATGCACATATGGTACTTGTCATCTTGCATAAACATGCAGCGTCGCTTAGTTGTAGTAGTTATTCCTCCATCCTTGGCAGGCTACGTTGATGAACCCCTGGAAAATCCTGCCAACCTTTGTGAAAACAGCAGCTCTTACAAGCGTGCGATGCAACAAGCCAGTGTGGAAGTGTAACCACATCTGAGTGCCATGTTCGAGTATGCTGACAAAGCCTCCCTTGTGGTGTCACACACAAGCCTTTTCAATGTTTACACAAACTATGTCGATCTGCTGGGGTGATTCATCATGCGCTTGCTAAATGTATCATGTACAGTACATGCATATTTTTAGTTTGAGGTTGATTTATGAAATAATGTTCAAGGACTCTGATTAAGGACTGGTTTTATTTTCAATGCAATATGACCACGTCCCAAAGTAAGAAACTCTTGCAGAATTCGTATTACTAAGTAACGAAAAAACATGAGACAACAAATGTCTGGCATATCAAAAGAAATATGCATGAATAAATACACTACAGAAGGGAGGCAATTAACGGTAAGCAACAAGTTAAAATGGTTACACAAAGCCTAAAACACAATGTAAACAAATTTGCTGTGTCAAGGAATGAACAACTAATGTTGTCTCAATTTACATCAGGTAATGAGTAGCTCAAGTGCACCAAATGGAAAAAACATAAGTAATGGTAAAAACATAAGTAAACATAATAGCCTCTGAGATTCTCTGTTGCTGGTGGAAAGCATGTCTAAAGCAGTGCACAACGCAGCTTAGAAGCATGACCCTGTTGACCCTGTTCCCTCTTCCAAGCCTGCAGTGTATCCACCGTGTGAACTGAACTGCCTGTGGAGAGTATACCTTTACTGCCTGAAAAATAAAGCTACAATTTGTGTAATCATCTATTCCTGGTGGCATGGCCTATAATAAATAGCAGTGTTTGCAGCATTCGCGGTTCCCTTGGCTGTATCATTGGTACTTACTCATGCAGTTCCCACTGACCAAGGCTGAATGTGCAATAGCATTCCTTTTTCAGGTACTCGAGGTGCAGTACGCCGTGACTGAGACAGTATAGCTGTAACAATGGATGTTTCTTGATGCATGCAGAGTTCATTTTTCTTTTTTTCTTTGCTCTTTCTTTATTTTATTCATTATTTGCGAGTAAAAAATGTGCACATATGTATGCAAAAGGTCAGAATGAATTGTGTAGAACCTATCAATTTGCAAATTTTAATGCTCAAATAAACAATATGGAGCCTGCAGTGAATTAGAAATTTATTTATTAATCCGGCGAGCAACGCAGTTCTGTTCAGTGCAGCCCCGCCGTGGTGGCTCAGTGGTTACGGTGCTCGGCTGCTGGCCCAAAGGACATGGGTTTGATCCTGGCTGCGGCGGCTGAATTTCGATGGAGGCGAAATTCTAGATGCCCGTGTACTGCGCGATGTCAGTGCATGTTAAAGAACCCCAGGTGGTCGAAATTTCCGAAGCCTTTCACTATGGCGTCCCTCATAGCCTGAATGGCTTTGGGACGTTAAACCTTAATAAGCCAATAAGCCAAGCCTTTTCAGTGCAGTAGGGCATCAAATAGTAGAGGGCAGGCCAGGTTTGAAATTGAATAAGCTTTGAGTATGTGCGAGCGCAGGAATGGGTGCATAGCTGGTGGCGTTTGGGCTAGGGAGTCTTCTTTGGCGTGGATCACACAGTCGCCATTCACTCTAACCGATCTTGTTCAGCACTGAAAAATTGCTTACACCTGCTGTTCACTACAGAGAGAGAATGTGGTTCTGGAGGGAACGGAAATATGCTTTGCGCATGCTGTTTGCAGTGCGAAGTGGCATCATCACAACTACGCGAGGCATTGGCCAAGCTGGGAGGTAGGAGAGGGGGATTGAAAGAAGATTAGGGTAAACACAGGGATGCCTTTAAGAGGAAGATGCGGGAGACTGCAGAGCATGCAGCATATTTTGGACGTGACTTCAGCCATGCGCCTATGGACCTAGCCATGGACCATGGACCTTGTACTGGGTAGGTCGGGCATTCCTTTGGACTCTGATTAAAAAAGGCGCAAACTATGTGGAGCTGATTTCTGGATGCAGCCGCGGATGATTTATTTTGGACGAAGTCTGAATTGTTCGAAATTTCCCCGCTGTAATGGCATACTAGTACTTCTAGCACTGCGGCCATGGCCATTGTCACGAAAAACATGGAAAGATCTTCTGTATAAGTACGCCGCCGCGGTGGCTCAGCGGTTATGGTGCTCGGCTGCTGTCCCGAAAGACGCGGGTTCGATCCCGGCCGCGGCGGCTAGAATTTCTTTGGAGGAGAAATTCTAGAGGCCCGTGTACTGTGCGATGTCAGTGCACGTTAAAGAACCCCAGGTGGTCGAAATTTCCGGAGCCCTCCACTACGGCGTCTCTCAAAGCCTTAGTCGCTTTGGGACGTTAAACCCCATAAAACCATAAACCATCTTCTGTATAAGTGTGTTTTCACGAATAAATTTAGTTGTTAGTTAGCACTTGTCCCGTTTTCTTTCTAGTCTGCTGTGTTTCGCACTGCTTGTGCATAACAGTAGCGAAAGACTGTCCTCAATTTTTTGTTGGTGATAAATAAAGTTGGATTTTGTGTCGCAGCATTCCTGAATTCAGCGCATACAGTGCATGTACTATGTGTGGAAAACTTGATCTCAGCGTTAAATGCAACATTAATACTGCACACAAACGCACATGGCAGGTTACTTATCATCATTGTGTTCGTTAGACGAAAAGAAAAGTGAGACGTGAGCATGGTATTGGGCAGTTCCTCCTCACAAGTACCACAAAGCAAGAAGCACACGCGAGGCCTCTGTACTCTCGCCGCTTGGTCTCGTCCTCTAACAGAATTCAAGATTCTAGGGCCTTGGACAAAACCATCACAAGGAAAGTGATGAGAGCGGCGGTCCTGAGGTTCTTAAAGGACTCGGGGTTGTGTTCCCGTCTATTGACTTTAAAGGGACCATGAAAAGAATTAAAAGCCGCTTGTAAATGTTAGAAGTTATGCTCAGAAGCACTGACACCAAGTATGAGTCTTCGGAACTGAGCCGGCAATTTATTATGGCTTTTTAAAAATCGCGTTTTTTTAAATTCGCGGGCCGTTTGGTGTCTTCGTAGGGAGCGATTATAGCTGCATTCGATTCAGCCGTGGTTCTCTGCACCGCCGGAACCGGTTCACGGTGCGCTGCACCAAAGCGCTCGATTCACAGCGCCCCCTGCACCACCGTCCGCGATTGATTTTGGTGCAGTCGTGGTGCCGCTTCGGTGCAAAGAAGCGCGGCACCCTCAGAGACGGAGGTGCAGGATAGTGGTGGACGTGTTTGACGGCGTAAGCAGACGACGCGCGCAGCCGACGTTTTGTTTGTTAACATCAATGGCCAACTAAAGGAAGTTTTTCCCGTTTCTCGCGACAGCCTGGACAGCCTCTTGAATTCGAAGCTGAAATTCCTAGCTACTACGCTTTCGTAGTAGTTGGGGATACTGTTGCGGTCTGTCCGAACTGTGTTGCTGCAAAAGAAAGCACCACGTCGGCTTCCTCATCTGCGCTGTCTGACGACTCAGAAAATTCCATAAAAGTGGATTCGGCGATGCCGTAGTCCATGACTCCACGAGGCACGAAAAACAGACGCGACGCACCGCAACACACGCGCAACACCACGACGGACGAGAACCGAGAAACTGGAATTGCACCGCGCCGGCACCAACGGAACTTTTGCAGAATTAGTTCAGAGAACCAGTTCTGTATCGAACAGACCTTTTGAAACCAAAACCGGGAAAACAGACGTCACTAGTCCCAAGACGTCGGTAGGCCACCACACGCTGTCATTCGCTCAAGCCGCGGCAGCTACGACGTCACGGGCACACTTCCGGTAGCGGTGAAAATCGTCTGCTCGAGGCGCCGCGCGACCCCCTCGGGCAAGCGCAGGCCAGGGCATTGCCTTCACGCATATGTTTTCAATTTACCTCTGCCGCCTCTTTCTGCCGGGAGTTCGGGAGCAAAGAAAGCGCCGAGACCGGAGAGACGCTGCCGACGCACGCTGCTCCTCGGGAGTGCGACAACCGGAAGTCGTAAACCGAACGTCAGCGAATAACGTTTTCATGGGCGGAGCCCAGTCCCGGAGCTGTTTTCTTTATTTTTTCTTGGTGCTCCGCGTGTATGAGTTGAGGGGGGAGAGGAGGAGCGTGATTTTTAATCGTCTATAACTTCGTTGTTATTCATGCTAGCTCGAAGATTCTTTCTCTGGGGTGACGAGTGATGGATTGCCTATCTTTACGTAATCTCAATTAATTTGTTTCATAGTCCCTTTAAGTGTGTGCCTCTGTCCCCTTGTCATATTGGTCGATGGAAACTTGGAAAACTCATTTCGTTGCCGGTCATTTTCCATTTTTTCCCCTTTTGTTCCCCTCCCCACATGTAGGGTAGCCTGCTGGCATCGCCTGGTTATCCTCCATTCCTTTCCGTCCTTGTTTCTCTCTGTGTCTGTGCCTGCAGATGAATATATATAGTCTTCTATACCTGAGGGAGGGAGAGGTTTTTGTCACTTGATTTCACCTCCGCACTGCTCTCTGCGCATGCGCAGCGTTGCTACAGCGACGGATACGTGGTTATAGACGCTTTACAGCACCGTATCATGGGGGCTGCCATCTTTGATCACGTGATCACGCAGCCATTACTCGCCTCCTGACCGCTCGGCGCGCGCCTCGTCGCGAAGGCTACCGCGTCTGACGGTTCGGTTCCGACAGACAGTGTTTCGGCTGATACGGTTGTAAGGGAGGGGGAAGACGACACTATGGTTTGGCCAAAGCTTAGAAGTACATGTGAGAACCCTAATATGATCACTTCAGGTGTGAAAACGCGATCAGACTTCATGTCGCGGAGAGCCGCTGAGCTCTCCGCCTCTTCGAGCCAACGGACGGATCGCCTGAATGCTTGTCTTTGCATGCACTGAAGGCTCTGATTAATGTTTTTTTTATTGTTATTATATAAAACGGCAAGCTTTAATGTTCCTGCGGCCTTACAGGTTGTTGTCCTACTGTGTTCCTGCATGCAGACACTGCTCTAAAACGCTCACATGCACATCGTATGCATTTGTTTACAACTTGTTAACGGTGCTTAGGAAACCTGAAATATTTCCTACTGGTTGATGAAGCATAGAAAAGCGACAAAAATAAATAGACACACAAAGGTTGACTATCATGGTAGCGGTACCATGCATCAAGCAGCCTTCAGAAGCTGGCGTGCAATCGTTTCGAAGGATTCCGCGATATAATTGTTATAACGCGCGCATGGCCACGCGTTCATGCGTGACGAATTTCAGAATAACGTCAGCCTCATATAAAAAATTGTGGTACGCTCGACGCTCGATATGCGGACATGGAAATGTTCGTGGTCCCTTTGGTTGTAATTAATCAGCTTCACTCTGAGCGTGCGCAGTCACTTTTAGTGACTGTCTCGCATGGACCGCGAGAAAGTGACAATCGCCCGGCACAGCAGCCATAAACCAAATGCTGTAATCCGAATACGGTCCACGAAAACCGCGCTACTTGGAGAGAAATTGAAAGTAGCACCAAGACGGCGTGTAATGCACGGACTGACGGTAAGCTTTGTCGACTCGCACGGCCGACAACGGTGCAGTGCATAATAAACGGCAGCAGTATGTAGGAGCGCAATTCGTCCTTTTTTTTTTTTTCGTTCCTAATTCGGCCTCGGACGCTCGTTTTACTAATGGCCACAGACCATAACTTACGATCAATGCGGTCTCAGCATAGTGCACAACTGAAAGCACGCCGTCATGGTTTCGGTGCTGGATCAGCTTCTTCGTGCGGCTGTGTAGCGCACTTACCCTCGCAAATTTTCCAAGATCGAAACCTTTCTTTATTAGCTATCTAGCGCTGGCGAACGTGTTTGTTGCGTTCACTAGTTCGGAAAGGGTGCGTGGCGAACGGGCGCGAACATTGGCATTACCTCCTTGTTCAGTTCGGTTTCGTGAAGCTCGCAAACGACCACATCCCGCACCTTTAACTCTCTGTCGCAATTCTTGCAATCCACAACAGAGCATGTGTTTCCTCTGCCTTTTCACATCGTCGAAAGAAAACATTCGGCAACCACCCGCGAAATTTGCACTGCTGCGTCGAGGCGCACACGCCGGCGACTTACGAGGCCAGTAATGGTGCCGTGTTCCGAGCGCACGTGTGGCGCCATCTGGTCTCAAACGGAAGAACTGCGCGCTGTAAACGGTCTATAGGTGCGTCGCCTACTTCGCATGCGTCTCGGCCCCGAAGCCGTTCGCGGGGCTGGCATGCGTCGCTCCACGTTTAGTCACCTGCTGCAGCATTCTGCTTGAGCAGCGCTGGTGACAAGTGGAGTCATCTGCTTCCACGATGGCGTTACATGAATACGCACGTGAGGGTTGCCGGATCGCATGACATACGACTTTGCAAACATAACAACAGTGACGGACGTCTACTCAAAGTCATCCCCGCTTCTCGGTGCACGCATTTTTCTTTTCATTTGCATTTCTTTGCAGAGGGCAAGCACTCCCTTCTAGCACGGCGCGGTGCATAGCAGAAGCTTTGCAAAATAAATAATCGGTACTGCCTGTGGACTTGGCGCTGTTATAAGAGTAATGCGAATGGCTGTGTCGTACACGTTTATCCGTAGCGGCCACGTTTAAAGGCTGAACTCCATGTACGCGAAAACTCACGCGAACGCGACAGCGGCAAGCGACGAGCGGCACCGTCGCGCGAAGCGAAATACCCGTGTCGCTTGTCCTGTCGCTCGGATCTGCACTCACAGAAAATTTCGCTCGTCGCCCGGAAGTTGCCAACGCGATTAGCCAATAGCAGCTAACCTGGCAGCGTACGTCACTACCGAGCCTCTTGCCGGCTCTGGCAAAGATGGCGCTGGCTCTGGCCGGGAATCTTGCTTCACCACCGATTCGTCGTTGTCGCTACGCTGTGCCCCACGTTCACGGCAAACTAAATGCTCACGAAGCTTTCGCTTTCTCTGAACTTGCGTCAACCACAAAATTTTAGCGATAAAACACCCCAGATTTTCAGATTGCTTGTGTTTACGGTGCTGCTAGGCTTAGTGAGTATGCGTCGTTTGAGGTCAGAAAGCGCGCGAGGTTCAAACAGGTGTGCGCCCGTGACAATAAGATAAAATGACATGCAATGACATACAATGGCAAATCTGTAAACACGTTTTATTTGACATTTTTCTGCCCAAAATTGTAATCCTTGCAAATGATGTGACTCTTGCTATAAACGCAAACAGCTTTGCGGTGTATTATGCCAGCAACACTGATCGTCGTCTCCGTTTCGCGTTCGCGTTGTCGCTATGCATGGAGCTTGGCCGGTGGGCGAAGGAGCGACAGCCAGCCGTCGTCGCCGCGCAGCCTCGTCGCGTCGCTTACTTTTTCGCGTACATGGAGCTCAGGCTTAAAGGCTGAACTCCATGTACGCGAAAACTCACGCGAACGCGACAGCGGCAAGCGACGAGCGGCACCGTCGCGCGAAGCGAAATACCCGTGTCGCTTGTCGTGTCGCTCGGATCTGCACTCGCAGAAAATTTCGCTCGTCGCCCGGAAGTTGCCAACGCGATTAGCCAATAGCAGCTAATCTGGCAGCGTACGTCACTACCGAGCCTCCTGCCGGCTCTGGCAAAGATGGCGCTGGCTCTGGCCGGGAATCTTGCTTCACCACCGATTCATCGTTGACGCTACGCTGTGCCCCACGTTCACGGCAAACTAAATGCGCACGAAGCTTTCGCTTTGTCTGAACTTGCCTCAACCACAAAACTTTAGCGATAAAACGCCCCAGATTTTCAGATTGCTTGTGTTTACTGTGCTGCTAGGCTTAGCGAGTATGCGTCGTTTGAGGTCGGAAAGCGCGCGAGGTTCAAACAGGTGTGCGCCCCACGCTCAGGCAACATGGCGGCGCCCGTGACAATAAGATAAAATGACATGCAATGACATACAATTACAAAGCTGTAAACACGTTTTATTTGACATTTTTCTGCCCAAAATTTTAATCCTTGCAAATAATGTGACTCTTGTAATAAACGCAAACAGCTTTGCGGTGTATTATGCCAGCAACACTGATCGTCGTCTCCGTTTCGCGTTCGCGTTGTCGCTATGCATGGAGCTTGGCTGGTGGGCGAAGGAGCGACAGCCAGCCGTCGTCGCCGCGCCGCCTCGTCGCGTCGCTTACTTTTTCGCGTACATGGAGCCCAGTCTTTAACCCTGGCGAAACGTAAAATGCACCCGTGTGTTAGCTGCCGATTCGCATTGGATTTCGATATGCCTTGGCTGTCGCTAAGCTGATCGGCCAAGCGACACGCTAAACCACGGACTAGCGGTTCGAGGCTGCGCTGACTGTGCTGCAAGCCACGCACTCCGTGCTGGCATTTGATACCTTCAAAGATGTTTGCGATGCATGCCGTATCAACTGACTCGACGACGCAACCACTATGTGATGAGACATGCAGCCGTGACAATTCACATGCGCGACTATTTTTAACTATTAGAACTATTAATGCTCCTGTATACAAGAACGTAGCCATATGAGGCCGCATCGCCGCGAGCAGCAGACGACGCGCCTCTCTCCGAACGAAGCGCATGCGCAGAGATCAGTGGGAGGGAGAGGGTGATGAAAATGCCGCCACCCCAACATGTAGACTCCCAGTACAACTGGTTTTAGTCCGTTTGAAACTGCGAAATAATACTAAAAAACTCGCACAGGGTGTTTTGATTTCACGCATTGCGATCAGTGTCACCTGTCCTGTCGGGCGGAAACGTATAGCTACAAAAGGCGCATGAAGGCGTATTGGTCGCTACCCCAGCCGTGGCCATGTGTTTGAGCGCTCGCCTCGGCTTCGGGAGGTCGGGGGTTCGATCCCCGCGGCCGCCGGTCCACCCAGCCGGTCTAACCAATGGGAACAGGCGGTCCCCCGGCCATAGCGCTCGGCCTTCCAGGGCTGCACCGCTTGGGAAAGGCGGGTTCGAATTTAAAGACATTTTAGTGACCGTGGCTTTCGGCGATTGACGTCACCATGCAGCAACCAGTGACGCAGCGTCACCTTTTTACCGCCGCATGGCGCTCTCATCCTCAGGACGCCCTTTAGAGTCCCTTACTTCGCTACGTCGATAGTGATGCCATGAGATGTTTAGCCCGTCGGTGGACCGCGCGAATGCCATCACGCGTTGACGCTGAGAACAGAGTAAAGATTTCATACACGTAGGGTATGAAATGTCGAAATTCGAGCCTGTGCCTCAAAATCCCGTCGAACGTTGGGCAAGGAACGACTGAAGTGGTGGAACCCCACAGTCGGAGCACAACTCAGCTTGCAGACACCTCAGCTGCAGAAAGACTCCAGGACTCGAGGAATGCGATGTGTTCGCAGACAAACCTGGGAGAGGTTGTACAGATGTGCCGTAGCACGTACACCCCTGGAGGCCCCTTCCGAGGAGGAAGGATTACACGTTGAGCATTACGCAGCGGTATTCGCTCACTACCGCGTGCAGCTCCCGCGGCTCATAGGCGGGTGTGCATGACGGGTGGCACACCATTGGTAAAGGCACCTTTTTTTTTTCTTTTTGCGGTGCTTGGTGTCGTATAGTAGATCAGACTATGCCGAACTGTACCGCAGAAAAGAAGAAAAAAAAACCTCCGTAGCTTCCAAGTATATCAAGGAAACACGAAGGTATGAGCGTGCAGCTTAGGCCCCTTTTTTGCAATGTCTTGCCACATTAAAGTGTGTGGCATTTTATTCAAGGCAAAATGGCTTCGTCGGCTTCTCGGGAAAGTAGAAGACTGACAGATAACTGCACACACACGACGTTCGCCGTTCTCCCTGACGCTGTTTTAAAGCCATGCAAAAGAGCTACATCACCCTCATCTAGTCTACCCTTGTGGAGAAAAAAAAAATAGTTCAGTGTTGTGAATTGTTTTCCAGCCAGCTGCCGTTCAAAAGTGGACCCTGTGTGTGATTATGTGACAAGTGAGAGTCGATGCGGTAGGTTTCCTCGGATGAGAAGTCGTGCTCTCAGCTGTTGCTTCTTCGAGGTGGAGCAGATAGAGAAGGCGTAGATTTCGTTTTCACTCCGGCTTTCTCTCTTTTTTTTTTAGTTGAGCATTCATTCATTCATTCATTCATTCATTTTATTTGTTTTTCACCACATGACGTACACATTGTGAAAGGGGCCAAGAAGAAAAGCCGTTCCTTTACGGCTTGAAAAAAAATCTTGGTCCCCCCTGGCATTGACAGCAACGAAGCAACACAATCCAAAAACAAATGTACAGAACAAAATGGACAGATATATACAGAAACAAACAAAATTATAACTTGGCATTTTTATGAAAGATATGGCGACAAGCTCATGGAACGGTCGGGAATAAAGACATGCAGTTATAATGAAACAGTGGCTAAATATCTGTACAAGGTGTTTTGTTTATGAAATGTGTGGTGTTTATTAGGGACATGCAAATTAATAAAACAACGCCTTCAGGTTCCGGAAATTTAGTCCTAAAATATCTGTTTCCGCTTTAATATGTTCATTTAGTAATCGAGGCAGGTTATTCCTAAGACTCTGAAACCCATAGTTCGTACGGCATTTTGGCACTTTCCAACGGTCTGTTGTCCTCGTATTATAGGCCGCGTTGCCTATTAATTCTAAGTTCGATATGTCCAAAAACAGCCTTTGATTTTCCTTGATGCTGAGTTTATATTCGCGTAGGAGTTTATAATGATACATTTTAGTTATTGGAATGACCTTAAGATTTCTGAAGATAAGTTTACTTGAGTAAAACTTAGGCAAAATGATCCGTAAAACCTTTTTTTGCATCCTAACGCATAGTACGACTCGCTGGTTTTGAAGCACCGTGAAGAATTCCGATATGGATACACGGACAGCGAAGGGGCACACAGACGCATTTGTGTGCGGATTTGCCTCTCTGCCGTCTTCACATCTGTAATGAACCCACTAGCCTGACAAGTTCAATTGTCGCACGGTATATCTTGCGCTGCCTCGTCGTTCTGTTGGGCAATGCTTTCAAAGTCAGCTTTGTTTTGTTGTTCAGGGCATGTATGGCGGTTGGGCTCCTAAAGTTCCTCAATGAAACAAAAGTAGCGAAAAGCTTTGGACTTTCCGACACTCCTCCTCTAATGGCGCGCCGCCGGAGAATCGGGCCTCCCATTGGTCGAGGGGCCGTAGTCACGTTTAGCGCGCGCTTTTTGGCTCCGCAGGAGTCGCGCTTCATTTTCGTTCTGTGCAACAGTTTTGGCGGGAAGCGTTTTTTTTTTTTTCATCTTTGACGGCGTCTACGTGTTGCGGCGATGCCGAGCTTCTGTTGCGCGTATAGATGCAACAGCCGAAGTGGCAGTGGCAAAATATTTTTTGTAATTATTTCCAGAAAAAGCAACGCGGCTCGCCGAATGGTTTGGCAGCACAGGATCGGCCAGGCGAACTTCGATAATGTTGTGGATCCGCGTCTTTGTGAGATAAGTGGTCGTTTTTCAGTTGTCAGTCGTGTTTTTTCGGATGATTTTGTGTGAAGCGCCAGCGGCTGCAGTCTTTATTCGCACTAAATACCGTTTGGCATGATTTTAAATAGATTCGTTCGCTAGCGGTTACGAAAGCCGTGCTGAAGTGCAGGTTTAATGTTGCTCGCATTGTGCGGCGTGTCGGCTTGGTTTCAGTCGGACTCGTTCGCATGTTGTTTGAGCCCCGCCGCTAACGTTGCTCGCTATGCATGTTCAGGCTTGATGTTGCGGGCATTGCTTGCCGTATTTGTGTTGCTGCAGCTGGACTCCTGGGCTCACGAACTCGATTCTAAAGGGGCGGTACTCGCGGTTTGAGCCTCCGCTGCTCATGCTGCTCGCGGTGCAGGTCTAGCTTTCATGTTGAACGCATCGCTAGACGTATTTGTTTTGTTACAGTTGCATTCCTTCGCTCACGAACTCGACACCAAAGGTGTGGTACTTGCTGTTGAAGCTCCTGCTGCTCATGCTGCTTGCGATTAAGGTCTAGCTTTCATATTGCGCGCATTGCTGAACGTATTTTTCAAGCAGGGTTCTAAACCGAAATCGGGCGTTACTGTGCCTAGGCACATTAACGCACCTCTCGCTTGAATACTCGATATCTGCGTGGATAATACTTGAGAATGCTGGCAAGGGCCTCTGTAAAACATAGTTTCAGACATTTTGGGTTGAGGCTGTCGTCGCTGCCGCGAATTCCTGCGAAAATCACGCTGCGTGGAGCTATGTAACTTGGATAGGTGGTGTCAAATGAATCACTAACGCAGGGGCGCGCGCAATGATCCAGACCATTTCCAAAGTTGGACATTGGAAAAGCTTCTCATGGCTTTTAATGCGTAGTGGTGACGTGTCTACACTTGTGTATTCTTTTTTTAGTTATGAAAGGTCACGCTGTATATTTTTTTTCGTGCCTAATTGTATCTCCCACGCCACAATCTCAATGCGGCCGAATCGGAGGCAGAAAATGCAACAAAAATTATGCGGGCGCCCGGTCCGCTGCGCACCAAAGCGCGAGCGACGAGAAAGCCACTCGTCGATTGATGGGCCGCGAACTCGCTCGCGCGCGCCCTTCCAACGTGTGCTCCGCAGTCAAAGCGATCGAAGAACAAGAAGTTTCTATAAAGCAATCCAACGTTGGTCTGGGCAGTTATTACAGTAACTGATTTTTCAATCTCTCATTTAATCATGCCATTTTGACCGAAGCCAAGTCACAAAACGCAACACAAAGTTCATTTGGGCGCGCGGTCTGCCGGGCGCCAAAAGGCGACGGTTGAGAACGTCTGCTAGCTGCCACCGGCCTAGGTGCCGCCACATAGAGCTAGCTGGTCCCGGCCTAGGTGCTGCCACCGTCGGCGCCCGGGAGAAGCCAAGAGAACGAGCGCTGGCATAGGAGGAGGACGGATGGATGGATGGATAGGAGCGCCCCCTTTGAAACGGGGTGGTGGCAATTGCCACCATGCTCAGCTTTTCTTTATTTATTATTTTTTTTTGTTTACTGTGTTGGCAATTCTCATTAAGATTCTCCATCAACTTTGCCTACGGTTTCCTACTATTCTAACCTTATGCCACATCTCTGCTTTTCAGCCACCAATCCTCCAATCGCTTTTTGCTGACTTCCACTGCAGATTTATTTACATAACCATTGTTATCTTTAAACCCTAGGGCCTCAGAAAGAGTGACTGTGCCTGCATCGACATCCGGATGGATACCATCACATTTGATTATGAGGTGTTCAATTGTTTCCACAGATCTACCACACACTGCACATGTGTCATCTTCTTCGTTAAATTTCTTTTTGTAGCTGCGCGTTCTAAGACACCCTGATCTAGCTTCAAACAGTAGGGCACTGCCTCTTGAGTTATCATAGAAAAATTCTTTCCTGATCTGCCTTTTCCAGAATCGATATAGTTCTACACTATGTTTCTTTTCCATTGAATTCATCCAATTTTTAACTTCTGCGTTTTTAACCTGTCGTTTAATGCTCTTTCTTTCTCCGTCCTCATGACCGGCATACTTACTGGTTAGTTTTCTAGTTCTTTTCCGCCACTGTGAGTCAACGTTCTTTCTGTATAAATATTTAAATACCTTAGCTGCCCATCTGTTATCGTCCAATTTCCTCAGGCGTTCTTCATATAGTATTTTACTCTTAGCTTCCCGTGCCTCGAACGATGTCCAGCCCATATCCCCTTGTACTGCCTCGTTTGTGGTTTTGCCGTGGGCACCTAGTGCTAATCTTCCAACAGCTCTCTGATTTACGTCTAATCTCGACTGAACTTCTGCCCTTAAGCACAGAACCGCATTGCCGAAAGTAAGTCCCGGCACCATTATTCCTTTCCAAATACCTCTTAGTACTTCATATTTGTTGTACCCCCATAATGCCCTATGTTTCATTATCCCGGCGTCTCTTCGTCCTTTTGCCCTAAGAGCCTGTTCATGCTTTTCCGTGTATATCTGCCCTTCGTTTAGCCATATCCCGAGGTATTTGTATTCGGTCACTTTGGGTATTTCGTGGCCTTGTATTGTAAGCACCTGATCAGTTGTATCGTTAAAAATCATCACACCTGATTTAGTTGCGCTAAAACTGAATCCTAGAGCGTCTCCTTCGTCTCCACAGCAATTAACCAAAGTTTGTAAATCTTCCTGGCTATCTGCTAACAGTACAATATCGTCCGCATACATTAAACCCGGGAGTCGCTGTTCAACTACATTTCCGCCTAATCTGTACGATAGATTATAACCCAGATTACTTTCTTCTAGCCTTCTTTCCATATTTATCACGTAAAGCATGAACAGCAGCGGTGATAGAGGGCAACCTTGCCTTAATCCTTTGTGCACCCCTACAGTTGTGGTACTTTTTTTCCCTTCCCATGTAATTTCAACTTCATTATCTCGGTAGATTTCCTGTAGAAAATCAATTACCTCATCACCAATACCTAAATCTTTCAATATGCTCCACAGGAGTTCCCTGTTCACGTTATCGTATGCACCGCTTATGTCTAGAAAGGCTATAAACAGAGGTCTATTTTCCGCCTTAGCTATTTCTATGCATTGGGTAAGCACGAACAGGCTATCATCTAACCGCCTACCCCTTCTGAACCCATTCTGAAGTTCTCCGAGTATCCTATTCCCTTCTACCCATGACTGCATTTTTAATTTCACCGCCTGCATTGCCAGCCTGTACATAACAGATGTTATCGTAATCGGACGGAAGGATTTTATGTTCATCTTATCTCCTTTCCCTTTATAAATCAAATTCATTTTACTCTGTCTCCAGCTGTGCGGAATTTGCTGATTTGTTATGACTGCCTCCAATGCTTTTATCAGCGCGTCCTTGCTTCTTGGGCCAAGTTCATTAATCAGCTTAATTGGAATTTCGTCTATCCCTGCGCATGTGGTTTTAGGAATATTCGCTTCCGCCTTTTCCCAGTTAAGACTAGTCAGTTCTAAGCTGTTCTCTTTTGTGCTGTCCTGTGTTGCCGCCTCCCTTGGGGAGATTACCCCATTGGCGTCGCTAAAAGACGCAGCTATAAATGACGTAATGTAGTCCACAGCATCGTCTCCCTCCAAACATTTTCCCTCAGCATCTATAATCTGTTCCTGCTTTCTTTGATTTGTTTTTCCCAACCAGCTTATATGGTTCCAGAATTTTCTTGGCCCCCCTTTATTTGCCTCGCGAACTTCAGCCAGCCATTTATCAGAGGACTGCTTTATTTTAGCCTGGACTAGGACCTGAACTTGCTGTTTCTTTTGTCGATAAGATTCCCATTTTTTTTCCTATTTCCTCTACAGATAACTGCGCCCTCTTTGCTTCTCTGTGTTCCCTTGAAGCCACCCGTCGTTGTTCGATGGCCTCCTTAATTTCCATATTCCACCAGCTTCGTGGCTTCCTCTTTCCTCTCCAGCGGTTAACTCCTTTCACTTGTTTCATTTTTGTAGCGATGAGCAGTTCCAACTGATTATAATCCCAATTTTCCATGTGGCGTTTCTCAATTATTTCTTCTATATCGGCTGATATTAGCGCTATTTGTTCATCATTTAATTTTGCGTTGTCTTTTGGACTTCGTTGCATTTCTCTTTTGACTAGGGCTCCCAACTGTAGACTAATACGTTTATGATCACTTCCTAGGCTGTCCTTCCCCTCTTCGTCTATTTCCATTATTGCGAGCTTGCTATAGATGCCCTGCGACATTAGACAGTAGTCAATGGTTGTTTGCCTGTTACGGGATTCCCACGTGATTTGTCCCTCACATTTAGTTTCTCTATTGACAATAACTAAGTTGTGCCGCTCACACAAGTCTAGCATTAACTTCCCGTTACAATCTGTGTATCCATCCAGATCCTCGATGTGGCCGTTCATGTCTCCAAGCAAAATAATATCGACACCGTCTCCAATCTGCTTTATATCGTCATTGAGGCACTTAACTAGATCCTTGTTTTCTTGCCTGCATTTGTCCCCGGTCCCCGGGCTCCGGGCTGCTATCGCCATCTGCAGGTGAAGGAAAGAACTGAGAGAAATCTATTTTTTAGTATTTTCGCCAGAGGGCAGCACCAGTCCTTTGCCACGTCCGAAGTGTGGGCTGTGGGTGTAGGCGAGGCTGCGAGGCTTTTGTTGCTTTTGGTGGACCAAGAAAACCGTGCTAAAGAAAGCGGAGACTACCGTGGAGTGGCGTGCAGCAGGCTAGCGAACTAGGGAGCCTACATGTCGCGCCCCCTCCCGGCTTAGGGTGGTGACTTCCTTTGACACAGCTACAGTGCACTAGAAGGGGGCAGTGGGCTTACTCACCCGCTCCTCTGACGCAGTCAGCGTCGCATCCGAGAGGTGGCGCCACAGGCAACTTCAATGGGAACTTTGCCTGGAGCTCTAATTTCCTGGCGGTTCTGTTTATCTCAATTCAAGCCGTCGACAGACTTGTTGACTTTAATTTTAAAACACTTGAGAGTCTTTACATTTCTTTAGCAATCAGCGCATTTTTTTAGGCCACATGATATTTCCCACCTTAGTAACTTGCGTAAAAGGACAAGGGCAACTCGATCGGCTTGCTGCTTATCCTAACCGCGAGGCATTTTAACCAAATAAGGCGTCGCCGACGGATTTTGCTTGTGCAGAAAAGGCCTTAAAATGCTCCAAATTATCAAGCAACCATTAAAAAAATATATATAGTAGAAATCTTGAATTATAGTGTGGGAGATGAAATATACCGTTTCATATCGTGTTGCACTAACCCAATATAATTTTGTATGAAGATTATGTCTGGTAGTCATACCTCCTAGTCAAGCTCAAAAAAAAAAAGCAGGCATGCTATGAGGTTGGTTTGCCAAAATGAAATTGCATATATAGCTTAAATATTTCACTGTTTAACGTTGTTTCACGTGTGACAGTATACTTCTGCATTTGTTAACAACCATGCAGTTACAATCGTGACATGCTTGTCTACAGCAATATAAGAGTAAATAAAATAAAGATAACAGGGCTGTTTGTTGCTTACACGAAGCTTTTATTTCAAATAAGTGAAGTTCAACAGCCGGCCAATGAGTCACGCAGCATCTTGTGCACTGGCTCAACTCGAGCTGTTTGGCCCTCGGCCGCTCTCCTGCCTTGTCGCTCTTAATTCCTTTCACATAAAAATGCAGACGTGTGACAACATAAAAACTAATAATTTTTGCTGTGAGGGAAGGAGCATGGGAACTGTAACCGACCTTCTCGGAGAGCACTTCTGCATTGGAGGTCAACACGGCCGTGCAGTACACGACATCGGCGTGGCCGGGAAAACTATGTTTGCTCCAGTATACTGATGGCATTTCTAAATTGAAATAAAACTGATTTAAAACATCGCAAGCGGAAGACGTGCACGCTGGTGGGTATTTTTGACGGCTTGTTCGCGAAAGGACTTGGTGATCGAAGCTGTTTTCCTGCGTATCAACTGAGTCCTCGGTGCGAGAAGACTGCACGGCCGCAGCATTATCACACGGGCAGTGTCGGCTTCTTAGTAACGTATGTCGGCAAATTAGGAAGACTGGATGGCACGGCATCGGCGCGCAGAATCGGCTCCACGCGTGCTATCCTCACCTCTTTGCCTTGGATTACGTGTGCATAATCCCTTATAACGCGGCTCGAAATGGAGCTCGCATACTGCGCTCGTGTCGTCCAGGGGCTCTGTGGAAGTTCTTCTCCCACTCTTGCCGCCTGTTTTCATCCTTCAGGACGCCAAACAAAGAAAATTTCGGTTCACCCTTGACATAAACGTAGCCCGTTTGGCACCCAGGCGCGTAACAGTGTTTTTGCCGATGTCGCGGCACAGCCCAGTCCCTGCAAAAGTACACTTATAACTTCATGCTGTGCTCGCCAAAAACACTGCACGAAAAAACCCACGCGACGACGTCCACCGCAAACAAACGCAGCTGCGCGGAGCTGAGGTAGCTGAGGGAAATGAGCGCGCGGGCCGCTGCTGCTACCATCTGCTACATTGAAGCCGACACCAGCGCCGCCGCTCGGCCTCTCGGAGAAGCACATATCGTCGACGTTCGCGGAGCCACCGCTCCGCATAGCATGTGCCGGCGAGTGAGCCCACTGCCCCCTTCTAGTGCACTGTAACACAGCACATGCCGCCTCCCGCTAAGACCCATGTTGCCAGCGCACGCGTTGTCATGGTTACGGGAAGACGCCGCGCCATCTTGTTCCCCGCCGTACATAGGCGCGCATTAGCTGCTGCAGCAGTTGCGTCTTCATCGCCGTTCATCGTCGAGTGGGACAGTCATAAGTTGTCGGTTGTTGCACGAAGTGCGCCAGAAAGCTTACGCAGCAGCAATGCCCGGGTGTTGCGTTCCGCAGTGCTCGAACCACTGCAGGAACGGCACACGGATGTTTCGTTTCCCTGCTGACCCCAACCGAAGAAAACGTTGGCTGGCACAAATTACATCAAATTACATGACAATTAACTAATTACCGGTAATTAATTGAGACCTAGAATTAGTCCGGTGCATTAAGATTAGTTCAGTGCAATTGTACTCAACATAAGCTATCCAGCGATATACGACTTAGTGATGTAGCGTAAATTTCAATTACATTACAATTAACTAATTACCGGTAATTAGTGGAGACCTACAATTAGTCCGGCGCAATTATACTCGACATAAGCTATCCAACGATAGAACACTTGCGGTGATTATGCCTGACATAAGCTACACAGCCACTACGGCCACATTCTGTGCAGGCCGCGCATGAACCAAGTAATTAATAAGCATTAAAAAGTGGGCCTGCGGAATCTTTTGATTACCGTTATAACATTGAATTCTGAACGCCCAACACCTAAGCTCGGTTAGTGCTCATCGTGACGAGGAACCCTTTTTACGTAATTGATAAGCGCTGCCTTTTGGCGTGATGACGCGCGCAGTGTAATGCACCGTCGCTGAGAACTGCTCTATGTCGTCGGAACGGCGTCATCTGTTGGTACTAGCTTCGAAAGAGACGCCGATAAACTAGAATATAAACTAATGTTGTAGATCGCCCCAGCGACCACGCCACTGAAAGCCGGGATGCTCTCTTCAAGGGGACCAACATGGCTGCCCGTCATGTTTAGCGGCCGTTTTCGGCAACACTGGGAGAGATGTCACCACCCTAAGCCAAGCGACATGGCGGAAGTTTAGTCGTGCGCGGTATAGGGAACCGCGCTCGCTTCCGTGCACGTGCCGAGCTCTCGCCGCGTCAGTATGTATCGGTGGCTCAGCTTGACAGATATTTCAGAAAAGCAAACTTGAATAAAGGTGAAAAGCTAATTTCGCATGTATACTCTGTGGAGCAGAGTATTGACCACGATGAAGCCCGGCTAAGTGGGAAATGCACATCGCAAGTGAGCGACCACATCGTGTACGTCGAGGTAAGTCTGTCATTTTGTTATATGCTCGAACTACCGATAAATGACTCGCAATGAATAGGGCAATGAATGACTCGCACTCGATCCATCTGTGCTGGCGAATACGAGGCAGAGGCTTTAGTCGCTGGTTGGGAAATTCACTGACGCTTGCGAGGTTGGCTGAATTAAAGCACTGCGAAACTCGGCTTACTGCCGCCTCATTTTTTTTTATTCAGTTCTCATACCTGCCTACGAGTTTTGTGGACTAATCTTCATGAAACCTGCGGCGTTAAACCTGCGGCGTGAACGCGTAGTTAGCTGCGAGTGATACCCAGCCACGGGTGTCGTGCGCGCGACGCAAGCGCGGAAATGTACAGTGGCCTTAGTTTTATTCACGACGAAACCGTTAAGCAAAAATAAAACTCAGTCTGTGTGCGTGAGTGCGCGCGCCCCTTTGAAAAATCGGGCTCGATTCTAACCCAATGATTTTTAACGGAAAGCAATGCGTGTGATAGGAGGGCTGATCAGATGGTGATAGAGAGTGATATAAGATAATGAGACAGTGCAGGCAGTAGCAGAGCATTTGCGAACAGTAATGCAACGAAACATGCATGACGAGATGGAGACGTGGCCCTAGCAAAATTGAGCAATGTTCTTGGCGCATCCAACTATAAGCCAGGTCACCCAAAATCTGACGTTGCCTTTCATATAAAATTAGTTTTATGGTCTAGCATGCCTGGCTGGTTTGAGGAATACCCAGGCAATTTATTTCTCTCATAGTTGGCGTGGTCAAGCCAGGAGAGGCGGAACCTTGACGTTCAAGGAGGGAGATGCACATGTAAAGCTGGCATCACAGCTCATTGCAAGCATGCAGCTGCTATGTGCCTCTATGCAAACTACAATGAAGAGAAATCGTGCACCAGCCAGCCCCAGAAATGGGGAAAGCCGAGCGACAAACGAAAGAGGCGCTTAGAACAAGATGTTTCGGACCTCTTCTCCTGTGAGTAGAATCCGCTGCTTTATTATATGCTTGAACACTGCAGCCTGAAAATATGCTTTCTGGCCAATTACTTTAGCTTATCTTTTTTATTTCTGTGCATTCAACACGCCGCCCTTAATAGCTGCTGTTTATATTTGTTGAGTATACCATTAACTTGTTTATTTTTTTTTCGTCCTTCATAACAGGCCAGGACACTAGCACTCAAGAAGGAAAGCCTCATGACCCAAATATTATATTTACCTATCCGGATATAGTGTGCCCACTAAAACAAATATTGGAAATAGAGAAAACAAGTGCCGAGGATATGATTTGTGAGGAAGTACTCAATGATATTGTTCAACAAGTGACGACGAAATTGGAGAAAGAAACCCTAGAGGATTTACTTCAGCCAATGAAGCACAGACCAGTGTACAGATACCTAGAGGTTCTTGAAAACGAAAGAACCCAAATGAAAAATTTCGCCAGCGAAATGGATGACAAGAGGGCTCTGATTTGTGCAGAAAAAGTGGTACTTAAAGAGAACCCATGTGACCTATGCCTTCACACAATGGGCCAGGCAAACTGCTCACGGTATGTAATGAAAATTCAGCAAATGGTAGCAAGCACAACACAGAATGAATGAAATCATGCTCATAATACTTATAATTTGCAGATGGCATGAAGAGCGTCACGTCCGCATAAGCAGCATTAAAGCACATGTCATCAGGTCATCAGGACAAAAAAGAATGATGACGGATTGCAGAAAGCAGCTGAACAATTATGCAAGAAATCATCTTACACAAGTGCTGCAATGCATTACAGTATGCTTTCCAGCAGCATACCACTTCATTTAAAAGAAAAACATGCTGTGCTTTGACATCAAATCACATCACTGTGCTTCCTGTGCCACAGCAAGATTGAATTCTGTCCTATTTTCATAATAATAAAGTCTAAGACGCAAAATTGTTTTTTCAGGTATAAAGACAGAAGCAATTGCACGAGATGAGCTCCAACAAAAGCTTAGTATTTGCATTGTACAAGTAAGTTTGCTTGCTGTTTTGCCTTCCATGCGTCTCTCTTTGTACGTCAAGTCTTCTCTTCCTTGGCTCTTTCAAATAAATCAATAATTAATCCCATTCGTTATTTTCAGACAGGGCTCATCGTGCTTCCAGAGCAACCATGGCTTTGCTGCAGCCCAGACGGTATAGCCAAAATTGATGACGAAACTGTGGTCATTGAGATTAAGTGCACATATAAGTTCAGAGATGAACCTTTCATCCTGTATGAAGAAAGGCGCAGCCTACTGCCTTACTTAGTTTTCAGTGGGGATGAGATTGTATTGAAAACCACACATAGCTACTACACGCAAATCCAAGTCCAAATGTAAATAATGAACCTTCACAAGGCCATTCTGTATGTTTAGAGTCCTAAACACTCAGTGAGAGTAAAAGTAAACCGGGATGAGGCCTTTCTGTGGAATCTGATTCCAAAGATGGAGTATTTTTATTTTAAGTTCTTAATTCAGTTGTTGTTCTAGGCCTCAATACTTTATTTCTTTAGCTGATTCAAGACGCTTTGTTCAAGTTATTTTAGATTATATAACCACCATTTTTATCATGTGCATGCCGAATTCTGTATTAATTTGAACACCTATGCATTTTTTATTCCAGGAATATCCAGTAATTAACCATATTTAAGAATTTTGTGTTCAGGAGTTATGTATTTAAAATGTCTTACATTATGTGATATTTATTGCCATGAAGCAAGTCTGGCTATAACAGGTGCCTTTTGAAAGGACGTGCCATGTTAATTTAGAGCACCTGGAGATTTTAAGTGTTTGAGCATGAATTTTTGTTGTAATAGTAGCTTTTTCATTTGTTAGCCCTAGTGTCCCCTAGTCATAGCATAGAAAAATTCGCCAGATAAAGCTCTAACATAATTCATCCATAATAAAATTGCATTTCAATAAAAAAGCAGAGTAATGCATGAAATAAATTTTTAACAAAGCACTAGTAAAACTGAAAAATGTAAGTTATCAATAATATACCACTGAAAGTACACATGACCAATTATTGGAAGTGTCAAGCGTTGGTTTGCAAGAGTTTTATGTCCAAAGAACAACAGTCACAAGCTTTAACTACACTAAATTTCAGTGCATTGTTTTGCATTTTCATTGTACATCAGGCTGACAGCCCAGATGTGTCGCACTGTTCAGGCTAGCCAGATGTCTAAGTTTAAGATGTCTCATTTAAGTTTAGTCGGGTGTAGCTCATGTTCAATAAATCAGAGTTCTGTAATATGAAGTCATCATCATCATCAGCCTTACTACACCCACTGCAGGGCAAAGGCCTCTGCCATGTCTCTCTAATTAACCCTGTCCTTTGCCAGCTGCATCCACCCTTTGCCTGCAAACTTCTTAATGTCATCTAATTATCTGCCACCTCCCACTATGGTTTACTTCCCTTGGAATTCATGTTGTTACCATCAGTGACCACCGGTTACCCTTTCTTCACATTACATGTCCTGCCCATGCCTGTTCTCGATTTCAACTAGAATGTCATTAACTGAAGTTTGTCCTGTTACCCACTCTGCACGCTTCCTATCTCTTAACATTACACCTACGATGAGGTGATATGAAGCGATGTTCAATAAACCATATTTCTGTGATATCATTTCAGTGCCGTATACTGGCTTGCGTACACTGCTTTCACTCTTTTGATGCCATCTATGGGAGAATAAAAAGTGAAAAGCACAGATCTGCTGTGCAAAACACATGGTGACCAACACAGAACCTTTTACAACAAATGAAAGTCAAACAGAAGTCCTCAGTGCTGTGATTAGCATACCCATTTATTGGCTAGGATGCATACAATTAAAGAGTTATGAACTCATTTGAATGCTAACATGAACTGTTATGAATGTAATTCATAGAAAGTAATGTATGGACTACATCATGCAAAGCAGTCCTACTGCTTAATTATTGGAGGTTGCAAATTTACTAGGGCAGCACACACTGAAAATACTTTCTTCATGTGTGGGATCAGGCTAAGCGGTACTCTGTTCCTTAGAACATGAAACATTTTCAACCTTTGGATTACTCTCTCAGCATGGATACGTACAGAGGCAATCTTGTAAGTCATGTCTATGCCATCATCAGACATTTGACCACCCGTTGAATTAAAAGGAGGCATAAGTAGCACCGCACCTTTCCCTTCTACCGTTGTGCGGATGCTTGGAAATCCTTTATCACTTAAAATTAAATCGCCTGGTCTAACAAGCTCCAGAAAGCCAGAGTCTTGGGTAATGAATGAGTCAGTGTGTCGCCCTCCATACACTTTGGATACGAAGCTTATCATACCATTAGGAATTATGCCAATTTAGAATTTCAGCGTGTATCCTCCCTTGTAATGTGAATACAAAATATGTTGACAGTCAGGGTTTGAGGGTGCTTCAGTGCGGATCTCGGTACAATCTATTATTAAGGTGCAGTTCGGGGGTAGTTTTCCTTAAATGGGGCAGGCAAAGAAAGTTTGATCGCTCTCCGGGAAGGCATGAAGACCCAATCCTTCAGAGCGATGCTTAAAATACCAAGTGTTTTCCTAAAAACAGTGGATGCTGTTGAGGGTGCAACACTGAAAATTACCCCTAGTGCATTATATGTTATCCCAAGACGTAGCTTGGCGAGAAACGAGCACAGCCTATCTTCCTTTGACATAGTATTGCGCCTGTACTTCGGAGGAGGCAGCAGGTTCAAGAGAAGGCAGAAGACTTGTAGCGTCACTCCACACAAATCTTGCAGCGCTTTTTCTTTTTGCTTTAGAGACTGAAAGCCTTGAAACCCACAGTTTTTCTTCCAGTTGCCATTCGTACTTGCAACCTTCAGCAGAATAAACAGAGAACACGGTGAAATTCACAGGCAAATATACTTTAGCAAGAGGATCTAACCAATGAAAATTGGTATTTACATCTCCCTGCAACTATGCTCATTCATTCCAAAAAGAAAATAAGCACCACCACTATAAAATAAGAGAATGTTATACAGGAATAAAAATTAACAACAAATGTAATCGCACTGAATCCAGAACTCCTCTGTTAGCCCTAACAAATTGTTAGCTACAATTAAGCACAACTGATAAGGGAAAACCGCAGCATAGTCCAACCTTGTGACTCATTTCTGCATGCACAACTTGAGTAGATGCATCAGTTCCATTTGTCGCAGAAAGAAGTATAGTAAGCTTTCCTTGAGCCACACACTCTTTGGTTTGGCATGCCTGAAAAAAAATTATGTATAAATGACTATGTTGTATTGCACTGACATGTTTTCAGTGCTACATGTGAACAGTGTTGAAAGGGCAGTATTAATAGAAAATTAATGTTGAATTTGTGTCGTTTTTTGTATACACAGAAATATGATCCCATAATTAAAAGGTGTCCTCACAGCATCTGTCTTTGCAATGAAATGACTTTCTCCTGCACCACACACACTCATTGAAGTATGCGAGTCACTTGCGCTGATCGTCGAAGCCGCAGCTGCGCTCATCTCCAGAAGTGCATGGCTGAGATCCATCATGTGAATGTCCTCTGTAATGGAGGTTCCTGGTTTATGCATTGTCGCTTCATCGTCAGTACTTCGTGATGGATTTTCACTTCCTGCACCGAGCTCTCTAGATGATATTGCCTGGTTGAGACGCCTTTGCCACCTGCACTGAACCGGTAAAAGTAACATTACTACCAACCTTAAACAGGGTGCAGCCAAACTCATCGTGCAATTAATTTTTATATTTGCATCTCATTGCCATTTTGAATGCCCTCCCAGTAACAATCCATGACGGGATTGAAAGTATCAAATAAAAAAGCAGAACTTATTAAAAACACAAAGCTGCATTTTACATTGGCAGTTTCACTTTTTCGTTTCATACCTTTGCGCCCTTTCCTTGTCAGGTGCTTTTTTTCTGTAGATCGGAGGGAAAACGGTAGGGATGTAGGCTGGATGTTGGCTAATGTTGCCTACAAAATGTCTGCTGCAAATTCGTGTGTGCTCCTTAGGCAACCAAACAGTTCCATCAGGACTGCATAAGAAAGAATAGTATTGTATATTAGCAATTGCCAACACACACACAAACACACGCACAGACACAGACAAAATCGCGCAAGTTCCGAAGGTAGCAACTCAAAGAATTCACGAGCTCCTCGAGTACAGCATAATATTAAGTACGAGTGTCATTCACAGGTTAAAATAGGATATAAATTCACAACAAAACAAAGCAAGAGTGCATGTTCTATCACTACGGCGTCTATCATACTGCCTGAGCTGGTTTCGGGCGTTAGAAGTGATAAAACTGCTCTCATAGCACCTAACTGTAATCGCCTAGCAGCGCAATGTTTGTTAAACCACGCTAGCATATTCATGTTAGAACATGCAACAACGACGGCCACACCTAAAAAAAACAATACGAAAAATCAAAAGCCACTACACTTGTGCTTGCGAGAACGCAACAAGTACCCGTAATCGTTAGTGCAGTCGTCGCGTGCATGCTCAGCGTTGAGTACCGGCTTGTAACCTGAACGAACGAACACAAAATACAAACGGCCGCAGCCGAAAGCACGGCATGGCTCTAGGGACTTACCTAACCCTCCTCACTGCGTTGATCCACGCTTGACGTCTTTCTTTTTCATACCATCGCCCCGGAAATCGGTACAGTTTTACTGGTGGATCAAACCCCTTGGTGTTTTCAGCACTGTTGTGGCAGCCGACAACACAGCAATACTTCGGGCCCCGCTTCCGCTTAGGTAGGGCCGCTTCTGCCATTGTGCAAATTGTACTACACGCTCGCCGAACAAGAGCACAAAACTGGCGACGCCGCAGCTACCCTGCTGCGCTCAGGACGGCCTCGGATCGCGTGCGCACACACTTGTCTGCCGGCGCGCAACGGCGCGCGCTGGCAGCTTCTCTCCCCAGTAGTTCACATTGTCGCCGCCAGATGGCCAGCAAACTTGAGCTGCGGAGCTATGGTTACTACGGTTGTCATTCATGAGCCGCCGCGGTGGCTAAATGGTTATGGTGCTCTGGTGCTTACCCGAAAGACGCGGGTTCGACCTCGGCCGCGGCGGTAGAATTTCGATGGAGGCGATATTCTAGAGGCCTCTGTACTGTGCGATGTGAGTGCACGCTAAAGAACCCCGGGTGGTCGAAATCTGCAGCCCTCTACTATGGCGTCTCGTACCCACATCCTTCGGGACTTCGAACTCCGTAAACCAAACCAAACCAAACAAATGCCATTCATGGAATGATTAAGACAGGCAAAGCAGAACGGTGGGTCTAAGAATTAATGTGCGGAAAACTAAAGTAATATTCAGCAGTCTCGGAAGGGAGCAGCAGCTTACGATTGGCAGCGACGTGCTGGAAGTGGCAAGGAAAATTACGTCTACTTAGAGCAGGTAGTGACCGCAGATCCGTATCACGAGAGCGAAATATTGTAACGGACTGGATTTCTAGAGAAGGCAAGCGTAGCAGGGGCGGCAGGAAATTAGGTGGGCAGATTAGATTAAAGGGGCATTTAGGACAACTCTACGAACAGTTCGGCATTTCGTGGCTTTGTTGTCGCTGGCCCAGCGGCGAAAGGTAATTTATGGCTGAGATATTTTCATTTCAAGTTGAAAAACTTCAACTTCGTCAAAAAGTAAACCGTGCGGGTACGCAAAGCGCATAGCCGCGAAGCACCAAAACAAACTCAGCTGAGCGTCGATCTGTTGCGCCGTCAAGTATATGTTTTAATTCGCTTCCAACATTCAGGTTGTCTCTTTCCATCTTCCTCGTGCGTTGAAAGTGCACCAATGGTTTCAAAACGAAAACTTCTATATATCAATATCGATTAAACGCGCGACCTTCATGCACGTTTGTCAGCCTGCTGCGAGAACCGTGGTGTTTTTGGTTATTTACTCATCGCGTTTGTAGTTGCGAGACTGAATTGTGGCGGGGGTACCTGTATTTTAGTTCTTACTTTTTTCTACAGTACAAGAGCTCTCTACATTACAAGAGTTGTCTATGACACCGGTACTCGGAGGGAAAATTTTTAGATGTAAGTAAAAAAAGGTAACTGACATTAACTGGACATGCTGTGAGCACAGCCAGCTTTGGAGGTCTGTGACAATGTAGACAAACGACAAAAAAAAAACACCTTAGGACGGCTAATTATCTCGTGCATTTGTTGCTGGCTGTTGTGCAATACAAATCGGCGCCCCTGTTATCACGATGAATGGGCCAGACGTCCCGTCCCAGGCAAATTTTTACAAGTGGTCTCGTCACCTATCGTGGGAGAAAGGACCGGTCCAGGGCAAATAACGCTTTAAAGTGCGGCCGATAGCTTACGTCGAAGGTCATATAGGCAGCGCACTGACCTGCGAGGTTCCATAAACTGCCCACGAGCGAAGGCAGCATTCTGAATCCTCGTATTCCAGCTGACACGCTTAATCGCTGTAGCAGTAAATAGGTGTTCGGAGACGAAGTAACGAAGTGAGCACAGTGTTTCACTGTTATTGAACAAAACAGACACTGTAAATAAACAACAGGAACAAGGTACAGTACAACAGTACCACAGACCACACAGTACAAACAGGCTTGTGGGAGGTAAGAGAAAGAACAGCGGCAAATAAATTTATATCGTCGCAGGACCAACCCCCGTGGTACAACTGTCACTTTGGCCGCCGGAACTGTAGATGGCTCGAAAGGAGTGCAGAACAAAAGAAAATGACAACAATAAAGAATGTCATGACACAGGACAAAAGACGCACTATAGAACTTTTAAATGTGCCAGTCGAGCCAGCCACTTTCTGAATCTCCAGGATTGCTCCGAGGTTGCATTTTCTTGAAACGAGTTCTCTAAAGCCAGAGTTGTGAACTCAGCGAAGCGTATGCGGGCCGAGCTTTCGGTTAAACGGCATTCTTTCCACATTCCAACAGAAGCAACTTCCTAACTGCCTTTGTGCGAGAATCGCTACCCAGTGCACTAGACAACGCAGGAAGAGTACACGAAAAGAAAAAAACAAAATAAACCAAACAACAAAAAAGAAAGAAAACAAAAACAAAGCGCTGACGCGTCAATTGGTTGCAACACAAAAATTCAAGAAGAAGGGTTAGTACACGCAGAGACGGCGAGTAAAAAAGTGTCATCACTGCAGAGGAACCATAGTCTTTCCAAAGGTCTCGGTCGCGTGGCGCTGCTCAAAGCACAGGAGAACGTGGATGAAAAAAATACCTTGCGAAACGCAAACCCACGGGACCGGCTTGTCACAGCGCTCGCGAGAAACCAGGTCGGTAAAGGATTTCCACGGGGAATGCAAAAACAGAGTATAGTGTGTGCGAACAAGCCAGCATGAAACTCTGCCATTTCGCCGGCCCGACTGGAAAGAAGACAGCCATGGCTCTAGCTTCGAGGCAGTGTGCAGTCGCGTCCTTCAGTCTAGCATCTGGATCTTGATCTTGCCCATGATCTTATCCGTCAACTCATTGGTCTCGTTGGCGCTTGCGTAGCAGATGAGCGTCTTGAGCCACTGCGGCTTCCATTTCGAGATGTTCTTGAGTCGACTGACGAATATGGGCCGCTCTGGGGCGACTTCGTCCGCCGCCTGCTGCGCATCCTCAGCACGTACCTGCGAAAAGGGAGAGGGGGAAGGAAAGGTGCGGTGACTGTCTTCGTTTCAAACCATACGGCACGCACGGTCCTCGGCCGCAGAGCTTTATAATCTGGGCGCCACCTAATCGCTCGCAGGCTTTAACCCCTACACCGTGCTTGCGCCATGGTGTCGGCAACGCCCTAGTGAAAAAAGTGTGTATATGGTTTTTACGTTGATTTTGATGGTATGCACGGTACAATATCATTAGTATGCATGGTATGGTATGGTGTGGTATCCCCATTGAAAATGTTGGTTTGGTTGGTTTTATGGGGTTTAACGTCTCAAACGACTCAGGCTATGAGAGACGCCGTAGTGAAGGACTCCGGAAATTTCGACCATCTGGGGTTCTTTAACGTGCACTGACATCGCACAGTGCAGAGGCCTCTAGAATATCGCCTCCATCTATATTCGACCGTCGCGGCCGGGATTGAACCTGCGACTTTCGAGTTAGCAGCCGAGCACCATAACCACTGAGCCACCGCGGCGGCATGTGTGTAGAGTTGAATGGGTGAGCAAACAGAATTATGGCACGTATGCTTCGACTTTACAGGATTAACCTCCCACAGCGACCCGGGCTGTGAGGGACGCCGTTGTGGGGGGCTCCGGATAATTTAGACCCCCTGCGGTTCTTTAATGCGCACGGATATGGCACAGTACACGAGCCTCCAGAATTTCGCCTCAATCGAAATGTCACCGCCGAGGCCAGGTTTGAACCCGGGTATGGTATGGTATGGTATGGCATGGCATCGCATGGAATGCTATGGTAAGTGGAGTTTAACGTCTGTCTGTGTCACTGTCTGTCTGTCTGTGTCACTGCCTGCCTGCCTGTCCGTCCCTCTGTCCGTCTGTCCGTCCGTCCGTCTGTCTGTCTGTCTGTCTGTCTGTCTGTCTGTCTGTCTGTCTGTCTGTCTGTCTGTCTGTCTGTCTGTCTGTCTGTCTGTCTGTCTGTCTGTCTGTCTGTCTGTCTGTCTGTCTGTCTGTCTGTCTGTCCGTCTGTCCGTCTGTCTGTCTGTCTGTCTCTGTCACTGTCGTCCAGCGTTCGTGCTGCGTGTGTCTTTTTTCTTCGTCCTGTGTCTTGCGCTGAAAAAAAAATGCATTCTACGTAGAGAGACTAGCCCGTCTTTCCACTTCAACAAGTCTGCCAGGCGTGTATGCATATATACTGCCCACTGTGCAAGCTGCCCGCAATGGACGGTGGAATTAAATTAACGACTTGTCGCGAGAAGTTGCTCGGTAAGAGCACCCAGGGTCTCACAAACCCCACCGATGGCAGCACCTGCCAGCACTGGGAAGTGGAGCATTGCTCTACCGCTGCACAACTGCACCAAGGGTAGTGCGAGGACTCCCAGGATTCTGTGAATGTAAAGTAGAGAATAACCCATTGGGCGTATATGGGCATTATAACCCATTAACGCTATAAGAACAACTTGTATTCGTGAACAATGTACACCCGAACACCGGAACCGAGGTTAAAGCTGAAGTGCTAGCGCACCTAATTTGCATTTGGCTTCACTGCGCGAATCGACCGCAATTTTGTTTGTACATAAATTGACGTTTGCGTAGCTTTCCCTGAATTTCGCGATTTACGCAAAAAATAGGAAGAGGCTCCTGGAAACTGACAGTGAACATTGCTGGTGGGAGATACGACTGTCCCCTACCTCCTCTAGAAGGCGGGAAGGAGGATGGGAGAGGGGGAACGTTTGTTGCCTTTTCCCTTTCCCACTTCTTCCCGTCAGGGCCAAAAACTGGTCCCAGCTTAGAGGATGTTGTCCCAGCGCCCCTCCCACCCTTCCAGTCAAGCGCCCGGCTTCCAAAGGGCACGGCCGGTCGTGCACAGGTGTTCGCGCTTGGGACAGGCTCTCCTAAACCTTGGGAAGCAAAACCCGTTTCGAACGACTGCGCGATGCTGCACTTGCAGAAAAAAGCTTTGCTCCTGTGGTGGTGCACCAAATGCTACCGGGATAACAAAAGGAATCCTTGGTGTGCACTTAACAGTGGTGGGGATTTGCACATTTAAAAGGCAATTCTGGCGACTTTTCGATATTCATCGATCGAAATGAAATTTTAAGTCTGTATTCTTTATGGTAGTCTGATCTCTCATGTAAAATTTCGCACCTGAAAGCGGCGTAGTTTTTCCGCAAAGGAATTTGGAATACAAGCGCTCCTCGACGCGAGCTGACGCGAGCGGCAACCATCGATCAAGCAACTTCTACAGGCCACCCTGTACTGTGACGTCACTGGCGTGTCGGCGTGTCAAGCTGGTCAGGCGCGCGCTGGCGCTGGCAGTGCAGGGGAAAACTGAAAATTAGTTTTGATTAAAGTAAATTACGCAGTCACGGACACCTGACCCGCGACGTAAGAGGAGTGATAGAAGGAAGGAGTGAAAGAAGAAAGGAACAAAGAGGTGCCGTAGTGGAGGTCTCCGGAATTATTTCGGCCACCCGTGCAATTTCGCGCCATCTCAACGTGCCTGAGGTGATGTGTACGCCAGAGTTATGGGTCACGGCAACTTCTGTTGTTCTCTGGGGTGCACAAATTCTTCATCTGTGACAAAGGGCGTGATCTACCATAGGTTTCCTAGCGATAAGAACCTTCGCGACAAGTTGGTGAGAGCTGTCCGCCGTGTCAGCTGGTCTCCGAGGATGCATTCCCGCTTGTGTTCGGAACATTTCGCGCCAGATTGCTAAGACAGCGTGTACCTCAGAGAGAGCTTTGGACTCGCTAAGGCTTCGTTCAACCGGCGCTTGAAGGGAGATTCTGTGCCACCGTTATTCGAGTAGAGCCGCCCATCGCAGCGGCCAGCTCAACGAAGCGCGGCCGTCAAGATGAAGCGGAGCACGGTAAGCGTGCTCAAAGTATGTTGGATTGTGTAAGTGTGGCTGGCGTGAATTCACTTCCAAAAGCTCGCCGTCGAGACAAAGCTTCGCAAAGAGAGGACTGTTGGTGATGCATGCCCCTGTAAGGGCGTTGTGCACCGCGGCAACGTTCCGGCAGCAGATTCTTTCATCACGCTGGGTCGGCCGGCAGTCGCCACACGAACAGCTGTCAGCGGGAGCATCACGTCAACTTTTGTTCTGACGATTGTGTCATAAATTCATGCACGAGAATTGACTCAAGCAGTTACTTCTCCGAGTTCAGACCGTCTCCTTGCTGCAGGTGACGCGCGGCCTGTGGTGTGACTCGGTTGGCTCGCACGGCGGTGAATAATACCTGAAGGGCGACTAAACCGCTTACACATTCAACACGACTTCACTCCAGAGGAGGCGGAGCTTTGGCGCCATATGTTTTGGATCTCCCCGCTCCCCCGTAACATGGACACCGACATGCACGAAAACAGACGACAAGCGCGGGCTCGGGTTCTTGAGAGACAACACGGCTCCCGACCCGGTGTATATTATGTAGGCGTAGCAGGGCCATCGTCGAAGGGATTTTACACGGCTGCTGTCGTTCTCCAGGTAATGCACGTTGATGGACTCTCCTTTCGAGCCCCGAATTCAATACGAGCCGAGGAAGTAGCGATAGCGCTTGCTGCTGCCCACGACAATTCGAGAATCATCATTACGGACTCCCGAAGAGCATGTGACCATTACTTGGCAGGGGAGATCTCCCCCTTAGCTGCTTGCATTCTATGACGGACTGCCACTGATCCGACACCGAAAAGAATCATTTGGGCTCCTGGCCACCAGGGCTTACGAGGTAATGAGGCCGCTGACGTGGCTGCCCGAGCGCTTATTCACCGGGCTCCTTATCCCAGCTCTTCTGGCTCGGAGACTAACCAGCCGCTGCTGCGATTCAGGGAAATAATAACGCATTATAGCGACAACCACCGCCTTTTCCCGGCCCCTGCAAAGGGGCTGAGTAAGATGGAGGAGCGAACTTTAAGGCGCCTGCACACAGGTACTCTACTCTGTCCTGCAATCATAAAACATTACGATCCTAACACGAATGGGCGATGCCCTTACTCTGGGGAGAGCTGCGATATCTTCCATATGGTGTGGGCATGAACTCAAAATCCCCACCTCCCCCCTTCCCCTACCCCTTCCAGAGAGGCATGGGAGACTGCCCTCCTCAACTGCTCCTCGCTTGAGTCCCAAAGGGCTCTGGTGAAACGGGCGAGAGACGGGGCTTTGTCATGCGGTGTGCCGGACTAGGGACGCCGACCATGTAGCGGGGCCACTCTGTGGCTCCCAAGCTTTATTTCATCAATTAAAAGTTTTCACCCCCACCACCACTCGTCCAGTCCAAAATCGTCGAATGAGTCGTCTTTTATAGACTCGCTGGTCTCGGAAAAGCTGTTCACCGCGCTTTCAGTCATGTCGACAGCGCGGCTAATTGTAGTTGCGATATCTTCGGGGACTTCACAGCTCGGCGAACACGGGAGTGACGTCACAGTAAATACCGCACGAAGGCACCTCCCTCATTTCGGTTTGGCGGTTTCGGTTTCAAGTTTTGCGTTTTTTGCTGTTTAAAAATCATTTGAGGGTTGCTTTTGAAAACCTTGTTTCGTACACATTACAGGAGGTTCTTAGGAACACTAAACAGCCATTAACTTAAAGGGACTGTGAGGAGAGCTATATTAATATTTTTTTTACGGCAAAATCCGATAGTTCGGCATTTCATGGTTTTGTTGCCACTTGGCCGGCAGCGAAAGATGCATTTATTTCTAAGAAATTTGGATTCGAAGTTGAAAAAAGTTTTTCCCACCGCTCTGATTCAAACTTGGGATTCTCTCATGACGACACAGGACTAAGTGACGTGAAACATGACGTGCAGATGACGTAATGCAAACTCCGTGATTTCTGCCGGCCAACAGTGCGGCCTGGCAGCAGCCGAAAAGAAAGCTACCACCGGCCGGACGTTAAAGGCATCTATCGGCTATAGGCCTCTTGCGCTGGAGTTTGAGGTAACGTGGCGGCGCCTGGTGGCGGCAAGGAAAAGTTGGCTGGGTAGTACCACGTTGGGTCAGTAGTGAGGCCTGGCTGTGGCGGCACTCATTTGTAGCCTGCGTTTTGCGTCGATTAGCACGTTTTTCTAAGCTGTTGTGAGTGCAACAAGGCTCGTCACTTCTGACCGACCACGCCGCGGCCCGACCGTGGCTTAGTTTTGGAAAACCGACGCTCCGTGTGCCTTTGGACGAAATGCAGGCAGCAGAAGGAATCGGCGACGCCGATCCGCCCGAGAGACCTCGCTCAGTCTCCAAAAAGCGTCACCGTCGGTACTGCTGCGTCGTGGGCTGCCACGAGCAAGAAGGTCTGGATCCAAGTGTGAAATTCCATCGTTTTCCTTCGTCTCAAGAAGCGGAGCGCCGGGCGCGCTGGATAGCTGCAGTTCGACGCACTGAGTAAGCGAACCTTCGCGTTGTGCTGGCTGCTTCGCCTGCCTTGATGTTTGTTTGGTTATCCGCGTTGCTGAAATTCTTTCTTTTTGCACATGCAGACCGGACGGCAAACCGTGGGATGCAGTGCCGAACACCAGAATATGCAGTCGCCACTTTGTGGGTAACAAGAAAAACGATTCGGCCAGTCATCCCGCATATGTCCCCACAATCTTCCCCGCGGTCTACAGCCGGCCTCATCTGCCCGACTCTTCAAGTCACTTGGAACGGTTTCAGAGGTGAGTAGGCCGTTTTATGCGCCAGGTGATCCGCTGGTTATCCTGTGGTAGGGAGCGTCGGCTGCTGCTGCTGTTGTGCTCTGTAGTGCTTCCAGATGACTCCTGTTTCGTCTGCTGCCGTCTGCTGCAGTTAAGCGTCAGATTTTAGTACTTCAATTGATTTTTTTTTCTCGTCATTCCAAACGTTTAGGTGGCGGAAAAGGGGCCTTAAGCAGAGTTTCTGCGCTGCTGGGAGCAACGTCCCAGATATGAAAACTGCGTCCGAGGAAATCTTCGACGAGAGAAACGAAGATGTAAGCATAAAATTTTTCTGAGCAGAACTACTTGCGTTGTTGATGTATAATTTTGCATTTCTGAACATTATCACATCCTTTACATTACAAACCTGTACTTATTGAAGTCTTTACATTTTTGCCCCTTTTACTTACCATGCAGCCATCAACCCAGAGTGTTCCGACTGCAGAGTGTTCCGACTGCACCGAGGTTCTTGATGACCACACAAGAGCAGATGTACATGGAGGCTTTCCCACGGCATCAACTCAAGGTGATGAAGCCTGCCACCCCACACCTCCGAAAGACGGCTTGCCTTCTGCAGGCACCCAGCAATGTGAAAGGTCATCCCAAACTGATGACCAGCAGACGGTGACACGTGCAGTTGGCCCGCACTTGAGGGTTTGCTACTTCTCGGGTTTTGAAAGCATTGTAAGTGCCCCCGATGCATTACAAAGTTTGTGTGGGGTGGACAGCAATGTGTTTTCATTATTGCTTAATCTTTTACCAACTGTCCGGGAAAGAGCAACTGATGTCACAGTTGAGAACAAACTTCTGATGTTTCTTATGAAAATGAAACTCGGAGTATCTTTTACCGCCATTGGTGTCATGTTTGGGGTGCATGAGAGCACTGCCTGCCGTATTTTTTATTCAGTTCTCAACACACTGGCAGAAATAACAAAAGATTGGATTTATAAGCCCCCTATTGAAGACATAAAACTTGCACAGCCTGAATGCTTCAAGAAAAATTACCCGCAGTGCACTCTGATCATTGACTGCACCGAAGTTAAAACTGAGACGCCGTCAGAAGTTCGGCAGCAGCACATGCTGTTTTCTTCATACAAGGGCTGTTACACACTTAAATTTTTAGTTGCAATTATTCCTAATGGAATGGTAGTTTTTGCTTCTGAGCCTTTCGGTGGACGATGCTCTGACACACAAATCACTCTTGAGTCTGGTTTTCTGCAGCTCATTGAACCAGACGACATGATATTGTCGGACAAAGGTTTCCCTGGCATTCGTACACAACTTGCTAACAAAGGAGTAGTAATGATAATGCCGCCCTTTTCAGCTGGAAGTGGCGTCCCATTTTCTCCTGAAGAAATGGAACAAACCTACAGAATTGCATCTGTGCGAATTCATGTTGAAAGGGTAATCCAAAGAATTAAGCTTTACGGAATCCTGAAATCTGAAGTTCCAATTTCACTTATTTCATCTATGAAGGAAGTTTTCCATATGTGCTGTGTTTTAGCAAACCTTCAACCTCATATAATTGCAATGACATAAGTACAATGACAAGAATGTGGCCTTTTAATTTGAACTTAAAGGTGCAGTGAAGAGGAATCTGAACTCGTCTTTCTGCCGCGGGAACTCCATCTACACGTTCCTAGCATTCTTAGAAACCTCGATTTATTGCCCTGTGTGGCCGATTTCCCTCATTAAATCGAATTAACGTCCGGCTCCCGCCTTTTTTTTTTAATTCTCCCCGCATGGTGAGCGGAGTCGACCAACGCGTGGAGTGCCTTTCACCCAGTCCCGTGGCGGCTTGCCGCTCTGCCATTGGCGGAGTGATACGTAGTAATCCTTAGAAGCAAACAGTCTGCGCGTATTTTTATTTCTGCGGGCTTATATTGCGGCTATATTATCTGCAAATGAAACTGTTTATTCACGGAAACCTAAAAAACTAAGTAAAGTGAAAGCAAAGCCTCCACGGAGCTGGCTGAAAAGGCACTCCACGTGTTGGTCGACTCCGCCCACCGTACAGGGAGAATTCGAAAAATAAAGGCGGGAGCCAGACGTTAATTCGATTTAATTAGGGAAATCGGCCATAGAGGGCAATAAGTCGCAGTTTCCCGAGGCAAAAAGACGAGTTCAGATTCCTCTTCAATGCACCTTTAAATAGCTGTGGTGTTTCCTTAGGCGCTTTAATGTATATATGACTTAATGTTCGAAAGCTGCTGATATCCTGTGAAAGACACCGTCTTAGAGGGCACTAGATTAATTCTTGCCATCTGGAGTTCTTTATTATGAACAGTAGGCTGGTGTGTTTGCAGTTTGCCTTTGTTGAAATTTAGCCACTACAGCAGGGATTTTGTTCCATGTTCTTCCAAATGCAAAAAGATGCCTGAACAGGTAGTGCCCATATTGTCTAATGATGCATAGTCTTTTCTTGCCATGATATTTATGTGTACATGTGTTGTTACAGCCAGAACTTTATTTTTTTCCCTAATCTGCAGTGGTTTTCCGTGTATTCTTTTTTTTGTTTTCAACCTCTCCTCTGCAGTGCCACTCAATGACACTGTGGGTGTTATGATAAATAATTCAGCTTTGTGCATGCTGGAAGGTGTGGTACATTAGTGCACAGTACCACATCAACTTAGTTTTCGTTCTTGCCTAGGCCCAACTTATGTTCCAAAAAGAAAAAAAACTTGCAGGATTGTTTCATTGCGGGCTGATGCAATCGGAGAAAGGAATTGTGGGAAATAGTGTTTAGTTAGAGGGAATTAAGCAGCAGGGGAGTGAGAATACTTTCTGGCAGCATGGGCGACCACAGTGCTATTGACAGATTGCGTCTCATATCTGTCGATGGGTTCAAACACATTGGGTGTCAGTTTGTATAGCTGCATTCATATGATGGTTACCTCTGTGTAGGTTTAGTGGTAGTTATCTGTGGTGGCAACAATATGCCTTATTCATCAGTATTTGCCGTTTTCTTTGGTATAGAGCATGTATGCGACGTTACTGTGTTGAGAGCTCTCAGCATAGCACATTGCCATGGCGTGTTGCAGTGACATATGTGACATTAGTGGATGCAGGCCAGAGGGCTGTGATGTGCGTTACCATAACATGAGCTGACACTATGCACGTCATTGCATGTTATTCAATCATGTCGGGTGGTCTGTGCTGTAGACATTGTTGTCATTGTGAAAGTGAGGAAAGACTAAGAAAAGCCTGCACTGTAAAACTGCAGGCATTGCATGTGTCTTATGAGCTAGCTCCTGTGCATGCACTGGCTCTCTGCTAAGTATGAGTCAACAGGCTGGCAGCAGTGAACATTGTGAAGCTGGACATGTAATAAAAACAATTTATTTGAAAACCTTGGCATCAATCTGCAATGCAAAAAATATCACAGCACAAACATTTCTCACGTACCTCTACACTGATATAAATACTTGCCCCCTACGCACATCAGCACATCTTGCTTCAACTCTTGAGAAGCCAGACAAGGTCTATACAAACTAACATCAAAAGTGGTTAGCAGTGTATTAGAGGCTACACGTTTGAGGCTTACAAGGGTACATGCGCAGTCTAGTTGGTTATGCACAGTTCTCAAAACAGAGCAAGAATATCCAGACGCACACAGGAGAGGACATGCACAGCACTGAGTATTTCCTTTCCTGCGTGTCTGAGTTTTTTTCCACTGTTTGAAGAAGCATACACGTGTCAGATGACTGCTTCGGTAGGTGTACTCACCTCACATACTCAAAAGCCAATGCAACAAGTCTGGAAGCCGTTGACACATGCTAGCTTCCACTCCACTGTGAACACCTGTGAGATAAGTGAATGCAGCAAATGAACCTTAAACAAGGTGCTTAATGTAGAAATTAAAATAAAAATGTTCGAGCCTGGGAATTGCTTCTGACAAAAAGTGCTCATCACGCTCAACAACAATCGTCACAGTTTGCTTGGAAGTGTAAACAACAAAAAAGCACTGTGTTGTGTTCGTTACATACATCGCAGTTTGAACTTGTGTGTAATACTGATGACGCTTGTTGACTGCCAAGTGCCCATCTCTGTACACAATGTACTTGATGAAGCTTACTTCATTATTGTGGTCGATAAGTACATCGTCTTTCCTGGAGTATGGGCACTTTATCTCCAGCAGCGTTGTCTGGTCTCCATACTTGAAAAGTCCGTCGGGGCTGGCACACAGCCATGGCTGCTTCAGGTGCACAATGAGCCCAACCTGAAGTTGTAATTGTTGAGAGTTTGTAGTGCAGAATATGCCACATTCCAAGCTGTTTTTATGCGTAAATGATACAAAAGGCTTTCAATCTGCACTTCCCTAACAAAACTGTTCACAATTTATTACAGCGCGGTCAAAGGCATTATGTCATTCAATCTTTCAATGAAGAAAGACGGTAAAACATTCTGACTTCGGACTGCGGGCCTGCTTTTTACATAATGTATTTAGAAGCATCACTGCATTCGATCGTTCTGCCAAAAAGGGACCTGCTACTCTTATTTTACATTGTAGGTGCTGGAATGCAACATATAATGAAGACTGCCAGATATGCTGGTGGTAAGCATATCATTTTGGCAGTGCTAACCTGCATTTAAAATTGGCATTTTTTATTTGATTGCTTTTTTGGTTTTATGAACTAATGAGTTAAGCTTTCATCCACACTTCGTGACATTCAAACAGAAAAAAGTTTTCTGATGTAGTGCTACTGAAAAAAAAACAGTTGTATATGTACTCATCTGGAAATTTGTGGTAGTCATTACAACTCACATACCAATTTTTCTAACATAAGAGAATTTCATGCAGCTCACAGCTTACCTGCAAAACAGTCACTCCGGTTTTCTGCTCGAACTGTTCCCTGGCTACAGCTTCAGTCTTTCGTCCTAAGGAAATGAAGGAATTTACAACATTTTGCGCACCAGTCTAAAATCAGCTCATTACAATTTACATGCTGCATTCAGTTTACCGTGCATAACTGCCTTCCCAAAGAAAGGCTTCCTGTGCATAATTTGTTCGCCAAGAGTGTCTAGTGGTAGCCTTCTAGCGACAACTGAATGGGCGATTGAACTTGACAGCCGGATCCTGCGTTCATAGTGCCACCTGCGCAAACAGTGACAATGAAACACTTTTCCATTTTCTGCCTATTTTACGCATTATAATTATCTTTTAAAATGCTGCAATGTAGTAAAATCACAAACATTGTATTGATATCTCAGCTGACTTACCTTTTGCAGCCAGCCTGCAGGACTGTACCCACAGCAATCTCCTCGGCATTCTCTTTGGAACACAGCACTTTAGAAGAAAAGAACTCTGTTTCTTTTCCAGTCATTTGTGTGGTGAGGTTGCATCGTGATATGGTCAGCACGCTTGGTGTCTTAGAGGCTGCTGCCATTACATTGTACACAGGCATGTCTGCCTCCCATGCTATCATTTTTTGTAGACTTGAAAGGTGAGAACTTTGCAAAGCTGCTTCTTTACTTATTGAAACACTCCTATTCTCATCTTTTTGTGAGGCACTCATTAAAGCTATTTTTTGGATGTCATTGTGAGGACAGGCTATTTCAGAAAAATGTTCATAGCTGTATGATGGGGGAACCCGGTTGGGGCATGTGCCTCCAATGAATATCTTCTTCGGACCTGCGACATGGGTAGATAGAAGATAACATACCTGAGTTGATGTCAACAGACAGTATAATACTACATATGTGTAGACATAAACTGCACGTATAAAAAAGAGTACCTGCCCAAAGACAAATGGTAAAACTTACGACCGAACAGGTCTTCAACAGATTCTCTGGCATCTATATTCGGCTTCTGTGAAGGGCGGCCCCAGGTTTGTGGAACCTCTGTACATGATGCCGGCTGGAACTCATTCACCCACAGCACCACAGCAGCAGCATGCTTGCATTTGCCCAAGCCAGCCTTGCATGTGCATTTGCTAGTGATTATGTCACGTTGAGATGAAAGCTGAAATGTATATGTAGTGTTAGTAAAACTTGGTGCTGAGCTATCTGGTTATACATTCTTTGAGATAGGCAAGCACCAAAAAAAGACAAAAAAGTCTTCTTTTGGTGCTTACCTCTCTCAAAAAATGTATATGTAGTGAGCAGCCGCATATGCAGGCGTAGAATGAGAATTTATGCATTCTACAACACAACTTGTCTAGTACATCCCTACATAGGCAGTTGGACCAAGGAAGCAATAAAAGTGTACCATGAAAATCACCAAACAGTAGGGAATGCGCAACAGGGAAGCAGCAAAATGTGAGAACGAACAGCATAATTCAAAGATCATATTAAGGGAATGGACAACACAGCAAAGAGCACAAAAAAAAATGCATGGTATAATTCATATGCCATGTGAACATCTCATTCAGATAATCACTATTAAGGCAAATCGACATAGCAGCAGGCATGGTTGGCGATTCTCGACTAGGAGACCCGGCCACTGAGACAATTGACAATTCGACCGATGCAACGTGGTGAGGTGGCCAGGTGCGTGAAAAAGACCACAAATGGGCGGGTTGATTAGGTGCGAATTCGCTTCCCACTACGAGCAGCCCAGCGTGGAGAGTGAAATGTGCACATTGTCGACCTCAAACCAGCACGTATGTGGCAGCGCGGCATCACTGATAACAGCGAACGTGTTCGAGCGATGTCGTTTTAAGGATGAAAAGCTACATCAAGAAAACGACATCAAGCGCGCAGCGCACAAGCTCGCGCTGCAGCGTTATTCGGCTGCGAGCTCATATATGCATTGCATCATGTTAGCATTTGCTGAAGGAACAGATGGCGGCTACTACAAAGCAGGCATGACTACTTGTTTAGCGAGATGCAGTGAACAAAGACTGCAGGAGGCCCACCGTTTCGTGGCATGCTGAAAGACCGCTGCTGGCGCGGCGTGTACCGTCCTGCGCTCGAGCAGTCCCGTATACATGTCTGTTTAGCGCTGCTGCGATTTCATATATTGCAAGCATTTAATCGCGTTGATGCGCTTGAAGCGTGCAGACCTTACCTGAAGTTCAACTTCGTACGTGACTCTCTTAACTTGCGAATGACACCGCGCTGAAACTTCGCCGTTTACTTCTTGGACAGCGTACACGTACTTGGCGTTGCATAATTTTTTGCCTTTACACAGCGTGCCAGCCCTGAAAAAATCTTCGACGCCCGATATTCGCTGCAGGCCATGGCGCAGCACAAGCGAAAGTCGCGGCTCCATACTGCCAACGTGCTTTCTGAAGCAGACGCCAGAGCCCGGTACTACCCAGCCGAGGGCAGAGGGCGCTCTTTAGCACCATTTTCGCAGCGCCCCCTGGGCAATGCAAGAGGCCTATTGCAGCCGTCGCTAACGTCGCTTCGTTTACGTTTGCACTGGCGTTTTGATAGCGTTACGATGGATCCCGTTCTCGAAGTCGTCAGCTGAGTTCTAGCAAATAGACACTTTTAGCATACCGTGTACCTTGTTACCGTTAGCGGAATACCGGGAGCCGGCCTACCGCCGGTGATCAGGCGATGATTGGTCCCGATGCTGCAGGAGCGCGCGTAGCTGTTTAAAGCCCCTCGATAATTTGAAAGTAGCGTCTTTCTGTGAACTATGCCGCTGCGCCGCGCACCCTCGCCGATCGTCCTCTCTCACCTCTCCCATCGGCGCTTTTCTCAACGGTGATTGGCTCCGCGGGCGGTCTCCGGGAAAAGCGCGCGGAAAGTTCTCTCTTTTTGTGTTTTCATTTTTCGTCGGCGCCATTTTTTTGCCAGCCGCCACTGCTACGACCGAGCTCCCTGGCATTGCGCGCTTGCTCTTCGCGTTATGCGCGCTCTTTTAGTGCAGCACTATGCCGAGTTGCTGCGCATTTCAGTGCACAAGCCGGCGTGAAAAAGCCTTTGTTCTTTTTTCGATTCCGAGCGGCAAGAAAGACAGCATTAGAAGAAAAAAGCGGCTCCACAACATCGGCCGCAAGAACTTTACCACGACGAAGACCTCCCATTTCTGCGAGCAACTGTGCATTTCTTGCAAGCGACTGTGTATACTGAAACTGCATGCATGCGCATCACAAAGCCAACAACCTCACTTAATTCACTGATCATTTTGCGTCGTTATGCATCTTATTGTTGTCACTTCATGGTTCCGCTCAACGTGCTATAATAGCGGCGGCTAATGCATACAATGTGTGTGCATGTGTTAGCAAGTGTGGAAGCAAAAGTGTTGGCATGCGTGCAGCCGTATCCGCGGTGCGGTAAATTTTTCGAACATCTGGTAATGGTGCACATCGCAGTAATGCGGCGCATGTCCCGAGCGAGATTTAACCTAGATATTTTTTATGAATGCTACTTGTCTAACGATCTACGCTTATTTGTTGTTTTGCTGAACCGTTACACTTCTACCAGGTGAGTTTAACAATTCCACATTCTCGGAAAAGACCTCACATTGCATTCACATAAATAATTCATTTTTTAATCACTTCAGTGCTTTCCATTGTTGCCTAAATGTGCTCAAGTATTGTAAATATCCAATGCATGCCATTTTTGTATATTCATTGCTGCAGTTTGTGATCATTTGATTTAGTTGAGCATGGTCGCGTAGCCTTTTGTTGAATACATCATCCACTCAAAAACTATATGCCTACATCTGAGCTGTTTCATTTCCCTAAGTATGTTTTTGTTTTCTGTGTTTTGTTTTGAGGACTGCACCCAACTGGTGACAGATGTCCACAGCTGGATTATTCGCGGTTTTTATGTATATTTTCGGCGTAAAACTACACGACTCATCTGTAATAAACATTGCATCTGAAAAAACTGTGTGTCATATTGTGACTGTATCTATACTCAAGACTTATGTTAGTCAGGCACTTGCTTTAGGATAGCCCTGACTGTGGCTGACCAACTTGCTAAGACAACTTTCTCTTTGGTTTTGTCACGGTCGCTGCTATCAGTTTTTTTTTCTTTCCTAACGTAACATCTCTTAAGCGGATTTAAAAAGGAATAGAATGTAGACGGAAAATGCCCAAGTGTGCGAAACTTTGGGGGTGGTATACCTAAATTTGGAAGCCAACACTGACCTTCCCATAGTCAAATAGACCTTTCCACAAATTCCGCCGCGCCACCAAGCGGCCGCGCAAAGCACTCTGGGAATACGGAGCGCCGCGGCGCCCGCGGCGCCGCGCTCGCGTCTTTTCGTCCGTCTCTCCGACTGCGCCTGCTCACCGGAAAGCCTTCCTCTGCCATCTCGTCGCCATCGCTGTTTCTTATACCTGTGCTACATGGGAACGTTCGAATGGCATCTGAGTCGAATGACATTCGAGAACTGGAATGACATTCGGACTCGACGGACGCGCGCGGTGCTACACGAAACCTTCCAAGCGCATTCGAAAGCCTCAGCTCGTTTTCAGTGTACAACGATGACGACGGCGGTGGTCACACCGCTCCGACAACGACACTATCACGGTCAACAGCAGCATGTGATTATAGTGAAATATCTAGTTTACTATAATATGATTGCAGTGGGACATGTTTTTCAGGCCAACGACACCGACGAATCCGATCGGCGGACGGTCAGCCTTGTCGGCGGCAGAGCGAAAGCACGGTGATGAGGCGGCGGTGCAAATATGTTCGCGCTTCTAAATGAGCGAAACGAACGGCCATATTTCACATGTGCAAACCTGAACAGTCACCAGCGATAAGCGCCTGCCAAATTAATTTCAGTCGACGATGACTCCCTTCCCTTCCGCGACGACTAGGCCGTAGGATAGGATCTGTGATTGCGACGGTCGTGATGAGCGAATCACTAGCTTTAGCGAATGAAAATGGTCACCGAGTGTGGCTTTGGCAATAGTGACCTGAAATTAATTATTGCTTACATCGCTGGGCACGCATATGATGAACGTGAAACGCCGGTGTGACCCAGACTGCCGAGCCGTGCTTTACGGCCAGCAGCAGTCGTCGCCGTCGCTAGCTTGTGGATAACAAGTTAGGCCGTTTCAATTAAAGCGAACGGTCGCCAAACATACTTCTGGATAAAGTAGTTTAAAATAAAGTACTGGTCACGTCGGAGGAAGCCGGGACAAAAAACGAGAACCGCCGGTCCTGCGCGATGTCAACAGCCCGCGGTTGTTAAGTGTTTCTCAGGCGTGCGATCGCATTATCGCTTCCCACACATTATCGCACTGCGTAAACAAGCACGGCTACAGCCGGTAAAAAAGAAAACAGGTTGATTAATAGAACTAAAGCGCCGATTGCGTTTTATGTCATGAGAACGAGTACTAACTGTTCGTACGCAGCGATGTAAACAACAATATGAGTGCAGTTGTCCTCATGGCGCACTCCTGGGTAAATTTCATGCTGACGCGGTAAATGCCAAGCCTAGACATTTTGGGTGGGCGTTCGCCTCGGGTCCATCCTCGTGTGTGCTATGCCATTAGCTCCTGCAATAACCAACTGGGAGCAAGCGACCATTGCTCGATACCTGGGCGCCGCCATGTTTTTTTTACTCGAGCGCCGCCTACCGCCGACGCCATCGTGGGCTGATAACTTGCAGCCCGTGGGCTGCAGCCGAAGTACAGATAGCCTCTGTAGCCGAAGCAGCGTGCGATCTCCGAAAGTGTCATTTGCCCGTTTTATTCCTGCCAAGCCTAGATATTTTGGGTGGGCGTTCGCCTCGGGTACATCCTCGTGTGTGCTATGCCATTAGCTCCTGCAATAACCAACTGGGAGCAAGCGACCATTGCTCGACGCAGCGAACGATCAGCATCGGTGAGTGCCATGCTCGCAGTCCACGCGTGTAGTTTTTGTCGCCGGTTGCCTGTAAGGCAAATGCGGCTCGGTGTTGCATGTTAGAAAAACGGAAGCAAAATGTGTTGAAACAAGATCGCGGAGAGCAATGAATGTCAAGTTTTTCGTGGAGCGCAGTTTTTCATGAACGTTTTCGCTGCCTGCTTGGACATGGCAAGTGTGACAGTTCAGATGCTGAGCTTGCGACAGAGTACCCCGTTTACAAACTGAACATTTTGGAAACAGCGAATACATGACTGAAACGAATCCACTTCTGATGATTAGAATGTTTGTTTGCGGAGATACGCGCGATGAAATCGAAATTTGGCCCCTCTTGCCGCTTGCGTAGGGCTGTTCGTACTACGAGCAATACAAGCCAGTTGACTCAAAGCAATTCGCATTCTCGCCTTCTCCGCTCCCGCCAGTACTCACTGGTGCACAAATACCAGAAAATGTGCAATTATCTAATAGGTTGGTACGCTAATGGAATGCTATTACCACTTACTGATAGGCAGAATCGCCGCACCTGTGTTGAGAATTCCAATCTCAATCGGGTCGGGGCACAGCTCAAGTCGCTCCGTTTGTTGTATCTCTGGCACGGTTATGCATTGTGTGGCTTTCTTTTTACAGTGCATTCGATGCCATTTCAGTCGAATTATTTATGCCAATGCATGGCAGAGTTTACCGTCCTGTGCATGCCGTGTATTTTTTCGTCTTACGTTCCATGACTGCATTTTTCCTCACTTTGCAGTTGGGTAAAAGTTCATGTCGCCGCTTCTATATTCATGCCATGATGTGCAAATAAATTAGTATTTTTGCACTAACGACATGTTTATTTTTTCAGGTGGCGATGCCCACACCCTCCCGATATTGACGATCATGTGGGGCGGCGAAACGAAGTTGTGGCCAAATTTGTGAAGTCCTCACGTAGTGTACTGCTGACGTAGTGTACTGTAAGTATTTCGACGGCCAAGGCCGTCGAAATACTTGATCTCCTAAAATTATGCACAGAGTATAGTTTGGTAACCCACGCGCTTCGCTTCGTTCCGCGCCCGATATTAGGCACAGGCAGTGGGTTTGTTTCTGTCTGCATTTCGTTCACAAAGTGCGCTAACGTTTAAGCTTTTTGTTGGCGCAAGTATTTTTTGTTCACCAACTATCGCGCGTAGCGTAAATCAGAGAAAATCGAAAAAAAATTCTCTCGGCTTAACCGCGCGTTTGTTTGGGCTCAAATTTCGCACACAGGTTGCATTTGGTGGTCAGTTTTGTTTGATACTACATTTAGGTGGGGTACTTGCCTGATTCGGGCAGAATTATTTGGAAATCCCCATCGTCTGGGGCGACGACGATCCAAAACTGAAAGACATCGCAGCAATGTAGCAGCAATGGTGCCCGTAGCGCCATCTCGCACCCACCGGAAAAACCCAGCTGTGCTAAGTGGAGACCTCGTTTCTCCGATGGCTGCGAGATGGCGCCACGCGTACCATTGCTGCGAAGTCTTTCGATTTTGGGTCTCCGTCGCCACAGACGATGGGGATTTCCAAATAATTCTGCCCGAATCAGGCAAGTACCCCACCTAAATGTAGTATAAAACAAAACTGACCACTAAATGCAACCTCTGTGCGAAATTTGAGCCTGAACAAACGCGCGGTTAAGCCGAGAGAATTTTTCTTCGATTTTCTCTGATTTGCGCAACAGTCTGTACGTCCACTGCCAATGCAACTCAGGACCGGCGGAAAAGCGGTGAAGAAATGAACACCGCAGACGTGCTGAGACCTTCGCATAACATGGTGCGCGCACAAACTGGCGGCGTTTGTTTTTTTTTTTCTACTTTCTTCCACTATTTCCGCAACCGACAATAAAACAATGACGTCTATAAAACGTTGGTGTTCCGCACAACATTGCTGCTTATGTTGTACAGACGCAAACACGCGCTTGACCGGTAGCTAAGCAGACGCGGACGTTGCTCCGCGCTCAGGATTATCAGCCCAGGGGAGGACGGCAACATAGGGGTGTCGCGCAGCACAGGTGTTTGAGAGTATTTCTCCCTCTCCTGCCCGCTCCTCGTAAAATGGTGTATATGGGCATTAGCCCATTAACGCTATACGAACAACTTGCATTCGTTAACAATGTATACCCGAACACCGGAACCGAGGTTAAAGCTGAAGTGCTAGAGCACCTAATTTGCATTTGGCTTAACTGCGCGAATCAACCGCAATTCTTTTTTTATATAAACTGACGTTTACGTAGCTTTCCCTGAATTTCGCGATTTGCGCAAAAAATAGGAAGAGGCTCCTCGAAACTGACACTGCACATTGTTGGTGGGAGATACGACTGGCCCCTCCCTCCTGTAAAAGTCGGGAAGGAAGATCGGAGAGGGGGAACGTTTGTTGCCTTTTCCACTTTTTCCCGCCAGGGCCAAAAACTGGTCCCAGCTTAGAGGATGTTGTCCCAGCGCTCCTCCCACCTCTTCGGTCCAGCGCCCGGCTTCCTCAGGGCACGGCCGGTCGTGCACAGGGGTGCGCGCTTGGGAGAGGCTCTCTAAACCTTGGGAAGCAAAACCCGTTTCGAACGACTGCGCGATGCTGCAGTTGCAGAAAAAAGCATTGCTCCTGTGCTGGTGCACCAAATGCTACCGGGATAACAAAAGGAATCCTTGGTGTGCACTTAACAGTGGTGGGGATTGGCACATTTAAAGGGCAGCTCTGCCGAGTTTTCGATGTTCATCGATAGAAATGAAATTTTAAGTCTGTATTCTTTATGGTAGTCTGGTCTCTCATGTAAAATTTCGCACCTGAAAGCGGCGTAGTTTTTCCCAAAGGAATTTTGAAGACAAGCGCTCCTCGACGCGATCTGACGCGAGCGGCACCCATCGCTCAAGCAACTTCTACAGGCCATCCTGTACTGTGACGTCACTGGCGTGTGCGCGTGTCAAGCTGGTCGGGCGTGCGCTGGCGCTGGCAGTGCAGGCGAAAACTGAAAATTAGTTTAGAGGAAAGTAAATTACGCGTCACGGACACCTGGACCGCGACATAAGGCAGGAGTGATGGAAGGAGTGAAAGAAGAAAGGAACAAAGAGGTGCTGTAGTGGAGGTCAACGGAATTATTTCGACCACCAGTGCAATTTCGCGCCATCTCAACGTGCCTGATGTGATGTGTACGCCAGAGTGGTGGGGCACGGCAACTTCTGTTGTGCTCTGGGGTGCACAAATTCTTCATCTGTGACAAAGGGCGTGATCTACCATAGGTTTCCTAGCGATAAGAACCTTCGCGACAAGTTGGTGAGAGCTGTCCGCCGTGTCAACTGGTCTCCGAGGATGCATTCCCGCTTGTGTTCGGAAAATTTCGCTCCAGTCCTAAGAGAGAGCTTTGGACTCGCTAAGGCTTCGTTCAACCAGCGCTTGAAGGCACATTCTGTGCCGTCGTTACTCTAGTAGAGCCGCCCATCGCAGCGGCCAGCTCAACGAAGCGCGGCCGTCAAGATGAAGCGCACCACGGTAAGCGTACGCAAAGTATGTTGGATTGTATAAGTGTGGCTGGCGTGAATTGATTTCCAAAAGCTCGCCATAGAGACAAAGCTTCGCAAAGAGAGGACTGTTGGTGATGCATGCCCCTGTATGGGCGTTGTGCACCGCGGCAACGTTCCGGCAGCAGATTCTTTCATCAGGCTTGGTCGGCCGGCAGTCGCCACACGAACAGCTAGCTGTCAGCGGGAGCATCACATCAACTTTTGTTCTGACGATCGTGTCATAAATTCATGCACGAGAATTGACTGAAGCAGTTACTGCTCCGAGCTCAGACCGTCGGCTGCAGGTGACGCGCGGCCTGTGGTGTGACTCGGCTGGCTCGCACGGCGGTAAATAATACCTGAAAGGCGTCTCGTCCAGTCCAAAATCGTCGAATGAGTCGTCTTCTAAAGACTCGCTGGTCTCGGAAAAGGTGTTCACTGCGCTTTCTGTCATGTCGACAACGCGGCTCATTGTTGTTGCGATATCTTCGGGGACTTCACAGCGCGGCGAACACGGCAGTGACGTCACAGTCAGTACTGCACGAAGGCACCTCCCTCGTTTCGGTTTTTCGGTTTCAAGTTTTGCGTTTTTTGCTGTTTAAAAATCATTTGAGAGTTGCTTTTGAAAACCTTGTATCGTACACATTACAGGAGGTTCTTAGGAACACAAAACAACCATTAAATTTAAATGGCTGAAAAATCGCCGGAGTTGGATACTGAAGCAAAATCTTAAAATTGAGCAAAAACTCTGAAAATAGATTCTCGGAATGTGATTAGACCGAAATCTTGTCGTCACTGCGCATATTTTTCAGCGGATGGTTTTATTTTCGATGTTTCACGAGCGCGCACCAAGCCCTCCCGGCCGGCGCGAGGCGAAGAGCGTGATGTCATTACAGAGGCTGGAAAACCTTCTAGCCTCTGTAATGTCATGGCGCCCCCATTGCATTCCCGCTGCGACGAATATGGCGGCGCACTTCGTTGCATGAAGGCTCGCTTCGGACTGGATTCTTCGTTCTGACTGCCTTCTTCAGCGCTTGCAGGGGCCATAAATGGGCCATTGGTCTTTCGCTTCGTCTCCTGTCGCTGATAAGAAAACGTACGAGTAATAAATTTGCTTTATTTTTTATTTAGATTGACGATTCTGCCCCCTTTAGGCTTGAGGGGCGTCGGTTTGTTGACAACAATGGTTCTCTTCGTTACCACCAGATGGCACCACCAGTCTAAACATCGTCGCGCGTCTGTTTTAAAAGTGAGAATGTTAGAAATGGCGTAAGGTCCGGAAAAAATAGCTGCATTTAGCGTACATAAGCGTGCATACGGTTATGGCATGTAGACAGCTTCGATTAACGTCTTGACATCTGTGTACGCCGTGAGCAGACGACATACAGACGACGAGCGCCCGACGCGATGGCAGTCGTGCTTCTGCGGGAACGGTCAGCGGGCAGGTGTAATGACGTCTAGTCGCAGCGTCCACAGGCGGCCGCCAGGTGCAACGATACGGCAATAAATCGCGAAAAAAAACGTGTTATCTGCCTTTTTCGCCAAAGTGCTTGGCGGATTTATCAATTTTAGCAGTCAAGCTCTTGTTTACATATAAAAGAGCAGCTCCAAAAGTTTGGTTTAGTATCCCTTTAAAGTCGTTCGCGGTGCACGCCGCGTCTTTATATTATACCGCGTGCTTTAGAAGCAGGTAGAATTTTATGATGCTAAAGCCGAAGCTCTCTCATATTTTAACTGTACTCTCTAGAACCTTTAATACAAAAAGCTGCCAGTTCATTATGCGCAAATTTTTTGGGGTCACTTTAACAAAAAAAAACAAGACAGCTAGATCTTATTACAAATAGTAAGAGGGCTGCAGTGTAGTTATAAAAAGTTTTCTGCATGTTTATATGTGCGCTTTAAGCGGACACAGCCAGTATGTACGGTGCAGTGTCCTTGACGCATCACTGACATTCTCGTTAAGACATAAGAATGTGACGTTCAAAAAAGAAGAGGTAAGTGACAGGCACCAGTCGGTCACTGGCAAGAGCACGGCGAGCAAGCAAACCAAACGAAATTGTTGTTTTTGTTAGGACAGGTGCTTCCATCTATCGGCGATGGAGAAAACTACCTGGGAGGGTACCTTGGGTGCGCAGGAGTTGTCTTGGTTACACGACACGGAGGAACGTATCCATGAATTAACGCATGCTGCCTTTTGTGAGATGTTCAGCGCGAAACGAGTCCGCAGCTGCCGCAGAACGCCTCATTCGCAGTAACCCAGCTTCATTGCGGCTAAATAACCATGGGAAGTGCGTGGGGCATTCACCGCAGTCGTGGCCTAGTGGTCTGGGCGTCCGCTTCGGCTGCGGGAGGTGGTTGGTTCGAAACCCACCGCCGGACACCCACCGGTAAAAATGGGTACAAGCCACCCCCGGCCCGGCGCCCGGCTTCTTCAGGGGTGTGCGCTTGGAAGAGGCTCCGTAAACCCCGCTGCGCCCCTTCGGGAGCAACCTAGTTTCGAGCACACAGTGGAGAGTTGACAGGTTCAACGGAGTGTCGAGAGCTCGACGAAGTGGGTTCGCTCTAACGTGTGAGCTCAGTGGCACTGCTCCACAGCAAAGGCCAAACCTCCACATAGAAAAAAAAAACCCTGGGTGTGGCCGCGACAGTGGCGGGGGTTGCGGTCAGTGTCGCCCGCGGAGCTTCTTTTTGTTTGTTTTATTTTTTTTATTTTTTTGTTGGAACACTTTCTTTTATTATGTGATTCTTTGGCATTGCAACCCGTATTGTTGAGCGCTGAAAATTGCTTATACCTGCCATTCACTACGACAGAGAGAGAATTAATATGTGTTTCGGGAGGTAAAGGAAATTTTCTTGGCGAATGCTGTTTACTCTGTGTGTTTACTGTGGGATTAAAAGCAGAGAAGCGAACGAAATCACTTGAATGGATTTCAACCCCTTCTCAGGGAAGAGGCGCGTAGCATGCAGCATGATGCAGTGACTCTAGCCATGGGCCTACAGCGACGTCCACCGTACCGTTAATGAGGGCCACCTGGGTATGTCGGACGACACTTCGATTTAAAAACAAAACGAAAACAGGGTGGAACTGGATTTTGAATGAAGCTGCGGCTAATACACCGCGCGCTGCTTGAAATTTCGATCGCCACTGTTATCTATACAGCATAGTACTTCTAGTAGCGTGGCCGTAGTAGAGCGAAACATTCCCCAACTTTTTGCGGGTGTAGAATCAATGTTGAGTTTTGTGTAACAGCATGCCAGAAAGTCCAAAATTCACGCAGCGTGTGTGCATGTTGTAGTGTCCATCTTTACCGCGAAAACCTATAAATTTTCCCGGCTCAACCGCTGTCTCGTTTGCAGTGAAATTGCGCGCAGAGCTTTGGAATTGTAACTTTTGTCTCCTAGTAAAGTTTGACAACGGTACTTCCTTGGTTCAGCCGCGCACGATGCAACCCGAGACCGGATGCGCCGAGATCCAGAAACCAGAAGCCGACGGAATTTCGCCAAGGGGCCTGGTGGCGCCATCTGTTGCCTGCAGCGTTAAGCGCCACGACATTAGGGAGAGCGTTGCAAGGTGCGCGCGTCCTTCGAAGGCGCTACCGCTGCCCATCGGCGGCAACCTGGCGCCGGTGGCTTTCAGTTCGCTGATCTCGGCGCAGACGGTTATGGGTTTTCAGAATGCGCAGCTAAATCATGAAAGTACCGTTGTTAGACTTAAAAAAAAAACGTTACCCAATGCCTGAGCTCTAGGCTCATTTTCATTGCGTCGAGGCAGCAAAAAAAATTTTAAGTCTTCATGAAAGATATTAGTGCACTGCACGGGCTCGGGCCAGTCCGAAAGCGCGGGCCCAGCCCGACCCGCGGGCCGGGCCGGGACATGATTTGTTTTGCCGGGCCTGGGCCGGGCCCGGGCCTGAAGTTGCGGGTCCGGGCCGGGCTTAAAGCTGCGGACCCCAGCCGGGCTTGGGTCCGTACAGAAACGGCTGGTGTCCGACTATTCATTCACTATTGCAGAGTGAAGTACACAACTGCGGCATTAGAGCAGCGACACGGATGAGCTATGGGTTATAGTACGCGCTGAGAAAAAAACTAAGCTTTATTCATTGACTAATATATTTCCTTATTTCCACACCGCGGTGGCTTAGTGGTCAAGGCGCTTGATTACTGAGCCGGGGAACCAAGGTTTGCTCCTAGCCTCGGCGGCTGCCTTTCTCTTTAAGCGGCAATCATGGCAGCCATGTAGTACTTTGTAGTATCATTGCTCGGTGAAGAAACCCAGGTGGTAGAAATGATCCGGAGCCCTCTGCTTCGGTGTCTCTCACAGCCTGACTCCCATTGGGCCCATAAACCCCAAAAACATAGCTTTTATTTTATAGCTTTATTTTCTCATGTGGAAAAATTCACAAACTAAAGCGCGTTTGGTTTTCTTTTTGATCAGCTGACCGGAACGTCTCGTAAATGAAATAGCCACAAAAGGTCGCAAGAGTTTGTAAATTTCATCTCATAACCACTATCCCTCCTCGCTTCTTCAGCCTGGTTGTCATGACAAGTGTTTTGGTAAAATTCAACCGGTCTTAATTGACCATTGATCGTTCGTCATCCCAAAACATACCTAAACACTATTAGAAATGCATTCGGGAAGAGCATATTTGTTTCGGACGCTTATAGTCTTCAAAACACACACCGTGAAATACTCAAGCCTTTTAGCTTTTCGTTTCTGCTGAAAGGCGACCAGTTCGGCTATGGGTTCAACCTGTGAGATCGCGTTCACTAAAAAAAATGTCATGTCACTGCTTACTAGGCAGCTTTAATGTTCATACTTCGCGGGCGGCAAAATATAACTGATTAAAATCATGGGGGAATGCAAAGATTACACGCGTATGCAGCCCTTTATATTTGGCTCTCGGAACTTCCGAGTTCATCTTTGCGCACCTACACGAGATCACTGTCCAAAAGATGCGCCTGGCGAGCACTACTCTTAATCACTTCCTTCTGGGTTAGAAAGAACCAAGTTTCTGTAAGCCAAACTGGGGTTTCAGAACTTTTGTCGGCCAGTTTCTTATCGGTCTAGTAGCAGTCTAATTGCTCAGAGTGAGCAGTATACCTGAAGCGATACTGTGAAATGACCCGGGCCAGGACTGGGCTTCACTCCGGGATTCACGGGCCGGAACAGGCTCGCTAGAGCGATAATTTAGCGGGCCTGGGCCGGGCCCGGGCTTGAAGCCGCGGTCCTGGGCCAAGCTCGGGCTTCACGTCTCGGGCCCGGGCCGGGCTTGGGCCTCAGATTGATGCCCGTGCAGTGCTCTAATGCAGAATACTATATACCGTGTTCCGCATTTATCTGTCTGGGTTGAATTGGATTGGATTGGAAAACGTTTATTGTCAGCACTGAGCCCTAGTGGGCATTATACTAGGTGGCTTCGAGCCCATGGCTCTTGGCGACCTTGTGAGCCCACTCAGTGGCCCGGACTTGCGTCAACGGGTCTGAGCTGGCCAGTATAGCCTCCCACCGCTCTAGAGAAGGGACTGGTAGTAGGTCCGCCGGTGGCGGCGCCTTTTTGCAGCTCCATAAAATGTGATCATATCCGGCTATCTCGCCGCATTGTTTGCAAGTAGCGTTATATTGTGTTGGATACATGTGTGCTAGTCTCGACGGGCTAAAGAAGGCTCGCGTCTGGAGCCGACGCCACGTTACCTCCTGGCTTTTGTCGAGCTTTTTGTCTGGTGGCGGATAGATCCTCCTTTCCAGTTTAAACTGATTGGTGTATTCGTGAAATGATATGAATGCATCTCTCGTGAAATTTGGGGACTCGACCCGGCTCACTGCTCGGCTGACATAACCTCGAGCTATACTGTGAGCCAACTCGTTTCCCCTGTTCCCTGAGTGTGCCGGCACCCATATTAGTTCCACCTCTCTTTGGTCCCAGTCTTTATGTCTTAATATTCGTTCTGCCTCCTGGGAGATCATACCCCGCGCAAAATTGTTGATAGCCACCTTGGAGTCGCTAATTATGGTGACTGCTTTGGTGCTGGCCATTGCCATGGCGATAGCCGCCTCCTCCGCTGTCCCTGAGTTTTTTGTTTTGACCGAACCGGCCGTTAATGTTTCACCCGAGTCGTTCACGGCCACGACCACAAAGGAGTCGCCTCCTTCGTATTCCGCCGCGTCTACATAGGTTGTGTGTTCCGAGCCTTCGAGCTTGGCTTCAAGGGCCTTTGCTCTGGCTCTCCTCCTGCCTTCGTGAAAAGCAGGGTGCATGTTTTTTGGAAGTGGTTTAATAGTGAGTAATTTTCTAACTTTGGTCTGTAATTTTGCCTGCGCGTTTCTTTCCGGAATTTTATCATGTAATCCTGGGTTGCTCAGGATCTTTCTCCCCGGGGGTGAGGTCGCAAGCCTCCTTAATTGCGCAAATATATGTGCCTCGCATAGTTCCGTGGTGGTGTTGTAGATCCCCAGTTTAAGAAGTCTTTCCGTAGGAGTGCAGTGGGGCAGCCCCAATGCTGCTTTATATGCCTGCCTTATGATCCCATCTATTTTGTTCTGTTCCGCCAGCCCTAGCTTGAGGTAGGGAACGGCGTAAACTATTCTGCTTATCACGAAAGCCTGAACCATTCGGCAGAGATCTTTCTCTTTGACTCCCCGTCTCTTGTTAGCTATTCGCCTTATGAGCCTGGTTGTCATGTTAATTGTGGACTTAAGCCTGTTTATTGTCTCTGTGTTCTTTCTATTGTCCTGTATTATAAGTCCTAGGACCCTGATTTTGTCAACTCTGGCTACCGGAGTCTCATTTACCAGTACGTGAATGTCTCCTGCGTTGGTATCGCGTTTGCTAGCCCCCCGGATCACCAGAAGTTCGGATTTGCTTGGCGAGCATTTTAGTCCTGCCCATTCTGCGTATTCCTGGACAATATCGATCGCGTGTTGGAGATTTTGTTCTATTTCGCCATCGTTTCCTGTATGCGTCCATATTGTTATGTCATCCGCATATAGCGTATGGTTTATACCTTCGACAGTCTTCAATAGCGGCGGTAGGTTCTTCAACGCCAGGTTGAATAAGAAAGGAGAGAGCACTGAGCCCTGCGGAGTTCCCCTATCTCCCAGCTTAATAGTTTCTGACTGGATGTCTCCTAGATTTATTTCTGCGGTTCTGCCGGTTAGAAAGTCCCTTACGTAATCGTAGGTCCGCTTTCCAGGGGTAATCTCCGCCAGATTAGTTAGTATGACCTCGTGTTTGACGTTATCGAAGGCTTTATGTAGGTCTAGGCCCAGTATAGTTTTGGCGCCCCCTTTGTTGGGCGGGTCTATGATGTCTGCTTTGAGCTGGAGCATGACGTCCTGCGTGGACAACTTGCTCCTGAAGCCTAGCATCGTTTCAGGAAATACCTCCCTTTCCTCTGCGTATTCCTGGAGTCTGTTTAATATGACATGTTCCATCAGCTTCCCCAGGCAGGACGTTAGCGATATCGGCCTGAGGTTGCCTACTTCAAGTTTCTTCCCGGGTTTTGGAATAAAGATTACTTTGGCATGTTTCCATTGTGAAGGTAGACTACCTCGTTTCCATATCTCATTTAGGTAATCTGTGACTGCTGTGACCGAGACTAGATCTAGGTTCCTTAGCATTTTGTTGGTTACCCCATCTGCCCCCGCTGCCGACGTGGTTCTTAGTTGACTCATTGCTCTCCATACCTCCGCTATCGAGATGTCCTCATCTAGCTGTGTGTTCTCTGCTCCTTGGTAAGCTGGAGATGAACCCCCTTTGTCTGTGTTAAGGTACCTGCTCTTCAGTTCCTCTATTAGGTCCGCGGCTGTTCCCTGGTATTTGTGAATCAATCGTTTAAGCTGCCCTTGTGCCGCCGACTTTGTTTGTCCTGGGTCTAGTAAGTGGCGAAGAAGATGCCACGTGTTCTTGCACCCTAGCTTTCCATTCATTTCATCGCAAATTTGTCCCCAGTGTTGACGCTGAAGCTCGTTTGTGTAGTCTTCTATCTGTTTTTCGAGTGTCGATATTCTCTTCTTTAGCCTTCTATTGTGTTTCTGTTTTTTCCACCTCTTCAAGAGGCTCTCGTGGGCTTCCCACATGTGGGCTAGCCTCGAGTCTGTGATGTCATGTTCGGTGGTTGGGGTCTGTCTAGTGTGACTGTTTACGTCTTTTTTGAGTGTCTCAACCCATTGATTTAGATCCGATATCTCCCGCGGAGCGGTTCTGTCCCGGACTTTTCGGAGGGTGTCCCAGTCTGTCAGCTTCGTTTCGCGCAGCTTCCCCTTCATCGGCCTGGTTTGTGTTTCAATCTCTATGATGTAGTGATCGCTACCCAAGGTGTGTCCTGTGTTTGACCATCGTTCACCCTCGAGGTCTTTGCCTAGCGTCAAGTCTGGGGACGTGTCTACGCTGACGCTATTGCCTATCCTCGTGGGGTCTTGCGGGTTGTTTAGTAGCGTGAGCCTTAAGTTTTGGATTTCTGTCCATAGTTTGTTTCCCTTAGGGGAGGCCGTTCGATATCCCCATGCCGGATGCGGGGCGTTGAAGTCCCCCGTGATTACTAATCCCTTCTTATAAGATAGTCTAATGGCTTTACGTAATAGGTCCGCCAGCCCTGTGCCCCGGTTTTTCGGTGAGTTGTATATATTCAGAATAAAGAGACTATTGTCCCCCTTTCTGTTTGGGATTATTTCTAACATCACGTAGTCCTCGCTTGTGTTTTCGAGTGCGTGTTGTGTTGCCGTTAGATTTCTATGCACTAGCGTGGCCGTGAACGACTTGGGTTTGTGCTCTTTTTGCACTTCTAGCGGGGTGTACGCGGCGTAGCCATTTAATTTGACCATGCCGCTTGCCTCCTGCAGCGTGATTACGTCCGGTGTGGTTATGTTTTTTTGAATGTATGCCTGCAGGTTCCATCTTTTGGACTGGAAGCCTCTGCAGTTCCACTGCCAGATTCTAATTTTTTGGCTAGGGGCCATGATGTCCTATAGAGGCTGCTGCTGCGGTTGCAGCGAGGGGAGGGTGTTGCCGGCAACAGGGGGAAGCCTGGCTTCTATGTTTGCTAGTTGTTCCAGAATTTGCTGGAAGCAACCCATGGTTCGTTCCCTGAACGTGACGAATTCCGCCGTCAGATTGTCAGCACGTTCGGCTATTTTGTCTACCCTAGCGGTAAGGGCATCAATTCTAGCGTCTTGAGCGTCAACCCGCTTCAATAGTGTGTTCATGTCCGGCCTAACGTTCATGTGGGTTTTAGTCGATGCGTCCTCGTTAGGACTTTCTGCCGCCTTTTTGGGAGTACTGTCGTCTGTGTTTTCCTCTCTGGGTAGAGGTCTTTTCAAGGGGACTCTGGTGTCTGTATCCATTGCGTTTTGAATGTCTCCCCCTTCATATGTGTCACGCGGGGGCGCCTGACTCGCGTTTTGTGATTGTTGCAAAGGAGGTTTTTCGACCACCTTCGGCTGTTTTGTGTTAGCGTGAATGAGTTTCCTCAGCTCCACCATTTCCTTCTTTAAGGTGTCTAGCTCTCTGTCCCTCTTAGCGAGCTGCTCTACCAGTTCCTTCTCCCGAGCGGTTTCCCAAGAAGAGGCCTTATCTGGCCAGCTCACCTTTTTTCCCGCGTCTCTGTCCTTGCTTGAGCCTCTTCCTCTGCTCGAGCTGCTCTCTCTGTCAGGACCCGAGCTGGCGCCTCCGGTCCCCGGTAATGGTGGGAAGGAGCTCGATCTGCTTCTCCCCCGGTGGCCTTGGCGGGTGCCGCTGTGGTCCCTGGTCTTCGGTCTTGGTTGGTGTCCGGAGTCAAGTTGCCCCAGGTCGTTCTTGGCTTTAAAAGGTGCTTTCTTTGCCAGCCGATACTTGCAATTCCGGCTGCCGGTGTTGTGTGGCCCCCCGCATACGATGCATTCGGGCTTGCATGTCGGCAGTTCTCCCTCCGGTGGGTCTGGATGGTCTTCGCCGCATCTGCGGCAACGCTTTACCCATGGCTTATAGCACACATCCGTCCTGTGTCCCGTCTTCCTGCAGTTGTAGCAGGTCTCTACCCGCTCTCGGTACGGGTAGACGATGAACACTGATCCCCAGTAGAAGACTTGTCTGGGAAGCTTTTTCTCTCCAAAGGTGATGAGAATAGATCTGGACTTGCCAATTCTTCTGGCGTTGAGTACTTCGATGTCCGGGTTGCGTTTGATGAATCCTTGACGGACTTCTTCCGGTGTTCCGATATCATAGGCGTTGTATACCACGCCCTTAATTGCGTCGTCGGGAGCCGCGACGTAGGGTGCCATGGCGAGGGTCTTCTCCCCGATAACTATCGTCTTTATCCTCGCGTAGGTGCTCGCGCGTTGACGATTCGGTGTGCTGATCGTGTACGTGTTGTTCACGGAGTTGATTCTTGAAGTGTCTTCGTCCAGGACATCTCCGTATGGTAGTTGCGCGGCCGCGCAGGTGGCCTGCAGTAGGTGACGTGGCACGTAATCGTTCAAGTTCCAGCCTCTGGGCCTGAAGATTATTTTATAGTCGCTCTCCGGGAGCTTCGGCATTGGTGCCCTTTTTCGGATGTTCGGGTCTTGCCTCTTTTTCTGAGTGGCAGTCGATTTCTTCACCCCGGCGCCGTGATCGCCAGCGTTCCCGCCGAAATTCGCGGCGGCGTTCGTGCCAGCGTTTCCGCTGGCGTTTCCAGGCTTCCCGCCTTTTTTCTTCATGCGGTCGTGCATGCTGAGAACGGTCTCCCACTCACCGTTCTCAAATTCCGAGGGTGCCAGTTCATCTCCGTCGACGGCGTTGATCATCGTGGTGGTCACGGGGCCGCCCCAGGGGCCGGCTCCCGTCGATGCACGGGTAGCTACGCTAGGTCTGGGCGTTAGGCCTAGCTAGCTCTCACGCGTCCGAGAGGTGAAAAGTCCCATGAAATGTGAAATAGTCCACCGTCTGCCCGAACTCCAGTGTCCCCTTGCACGGAGGGAGAATCCGGATCTGTTCGCGGTAGTTTCCGGCCCGCAGGCCCAAGTTGAACGCCGAAAAACAGCTGCTTGGCGGGAGCGCATGCGACGCACGTCTGCACCGCTCTGACGCGGGTGGACTTCTCCTGTCTGGGTTGAAAACATGCTCCTGCGCAAACTACTGGCCCAATTTGGTTCAACCGCCAACCACAATGATAGTGAGATTTTCGATAAATAATTTAAGAAGGAACTTGATTGGGTGTCTGGAATCGGCGAAAAACTGCAGTCGGCTGCAACGGAATTTTTGCCGCGGCGATGGATGGATGGACGGAAGATAGGAGCGTCCCCTTTGAAACGGGGTAGTGGCAGTTCGCGCCATGCTCAGCTTTTTTTCTTTATTTTTCTTTAACTGTGTTCTAAATTGTTACTAAAATTCGCTGTTTCTAAATTGTTACTAAAATACTGTTTCCTATACTTCTAACCTTATGTCACCTCTCTGCTTTTCAGCCATTAATTTTCTAATCGCTTTTTGGTAACATCCAACACAGATTTATATACATGGCCATTATTATCTAAACCCCAGAGCCTCAGAGAGTGTCTGCATCGACATCGGCCGGCGGTAGCTTTCTTTTCGGCTGCTGCTAGGCCGCTCTGCTGGCCGTCATAAATCACGGAGTCTGCGTTACGTCACGTGCACGTCATGTGTCACGTCACTTAGTCCTGTGTCGTCATAAGAGAATCCCAAGTTTGAATCAGAGCGGCGGGAAAAACTTTTCAACTTCGAATCCAAATTTCTTGGAAATAAATGCATCTGTCGCTGCCGGCCAAGTGGCAACAAAGCCATGAAATGCGGAACTATCAGATTTTGCTGTAAAAAAAATATTAATAGAAAGCATTGAGGGTTTTTATTGGTCAGTGGATTCCCAAGTGAAATTTGCCGACGGCCGGCCATCGGTAAGCAATTGGACAGTGCTCGGCAGCCGGTATCCTCGGCCAACCAATGGCGGCCCCTAGTCGGGCCGTGGTTGGCTGCCAATTGGGCTGGTTAATAGTTGGCCAAAAACGTTTAGCCAGCTACCGGCAAATGATCCCAACGCTCGGGCAACCACACGGGGACCATCGTAGGGCCATGGTTGGCTACCCACTGGCTTGGCCGGTGACGTATATGGCAGACGCACGCGCAGTAGGCGCGTGGAAATTGAGGACGAAACGCTCGATCGACGTACGTTTCATATTATCTCAATTTTTTTTTTTACGAATACACTGCGCGCATGACTGCATGCATGGTGAGCCTAATTTATCAATCGGTGAAATGTAATGTGTAAGCAAAATGCAGGTGCAATGCTGCGGCATCAATTTTGTTGCAATGCTGAGCATTTAAATAATTGTCGGACGAGTGCAGTTTCATCGAGAGATAAAAGGAAAGTCCCGTAATTTTGACATCAAACGAAACCGAAACTCAAAAGTTTAGGTTTCGATCTTTTATTGAAACTGAGAAGCAATTGTTTTTTATCTAGACGTAATGAAGCAATGTAAATTTTGACTTGCATAATTTGAGAAGAATGAATAAAACAACACATTTATTTTATTTTTTGTTCCTTGCGAACATATTTTTGACAGCATATCTACGAAAGCGCGGTGTCAGTCACAACGACTGAATCTGCAACGCGATGCTCTGCCCGCGCTTTTCACTCTGTGCTTTCGTAGCGGCGTAGCTGGCATCGTGCTCTGTTTGGATCTGGAGCATTGGTTGTTCCGTGTCTTGGCCTTTCACCATGACAACACCACCTGATCTAAACGTCGGAAGGTAAGACCTCATTATGGATCGGTTCTTGAGGGTGAAACGTCGCCGAGAGCTTTATCTGGCGAAGACGGGCAGAGTACCACGACCTGCGCATCGCGCCACCCTCTATGGGAGCGCGCGGCCGAATAAATACCACGTGACCTCCGAGTAGGGACCAAGCCAGCCGGTAGGTGCCGCTAAAACTCACCCCCTGAGCAGCGTTTCACGCGCTTCGGCTGTGCCTGCAAGCGACCTGCGCTGGCGGCGCGTAGTTCCGCGGAACAGTTTGCGAAGCCATTATTTGGCATGAAAGATGGTTGCGGCAAGGTAAAGCCGCAGGCCAGTGAAATGAGAGTGGCAGTGTTGAGGGAAAGAGCTCCGGAGCTGAGGGGCGGCGGCGGCGGGAGGTCAGCCGCCGTCGTGCTTTCGACGGACGCGACTGCGACGACACTCGCCTTTCCTGCTCTTTAACCGCGTTCTCACTCTTTTTACTTGGCGGGCGATAGCAGCACAGTTGGAGCAAATTGGCAGTCTCCCTTCTCGACTCCCGTGCACGTTCATTCCTCCGTGTTACGTATTTGACGGGCAGGCTGTCCAGTGCAATATTAGATGAATACGCGAGCTCGGCCTCTGTCCCCTTGTTTTTTGTCATGCGCTTAAGCTTTTGAACTCAAACTTTAGTGATGATTCTTTTTAAAGGGCGAGATTGTCAACTTTAATGCAAGCAATATTTGTGGAAATTTTCAGGGTGAGCTAAGCAGCGAGTGTTCTGTTCATGCAGATTTAACAAATGATTCCAAAAGCATGTGCTGTGAAAAAAAAAGTGCCAGTGGTGCTTTATTGCGCCATCACAGAAATAAGTTCTATACTTTAGGTACTTTTCGAGAGCAAGGTTTTTTGTTCAACAATTTTCTTTTTTCATTGCGCTCAGTCAGCTGGCCAGTGAAGTTAGTGAGAAAGGGCCTCATAAATTTGTGACACACGAGCTTCACAAGCCTCATTCTATGGGCCACACTGTCATCCATGGCGCACTGAAAAAGCGGATTTTTTGCAGCTGACGGCAGCACCACAGCTGTGAACCGTTTTAGTGGCTGCGGTCCTTTCACGAGCTCGGCAGCTACTCTACAAGCTGCATTCTCTAGAATTGTGACGAAACCCACAAAAGCAAGGGTAGGGTAGGAGAGCCCTCCTCTATCGATGCCAGCTATCAGGGCTGTTGTCGTTGAGGTAGATGATGGAGCACGCAGCTTGCCAAGGCACCCTGAGCACTCAATGTTGTCTTGTATAGCTCTTACAAGAAAGCCAGCAATCAATGCCAGTGTGCTTGACTTCAGGCTCTGTTGCGGAGGGACTGGAAATGAGGGATGCAGTAAGAAAAAGCAATGACAACCTTGGAGTATTTCAGTGCTGTTACAACATATTCACCACAATTATATAACATTTTGAAGACAATGAACTGATTAGTGATTTTGTTTACTTACTGGTGCCTGCTACAGAGCCCTTACAATCTGGCCCATGGTAAAGTGAATTAAGTAAAAAAAAAACATGCAAATTGCTTTCCAAAAAAAGCTACTGACAGCGCACTATGCACTTTCTAGGGCTCGAACAAAATCATGTTAACATGCAGTTCCTTGGAAGTTATTTCTGATTTACATTGATTAGAATACACTGCATACTTGGGTAGCGTTCCAGAGCAGCCAGGTGAGTGAGCAGAAGCTTTCGGAGATCCTTTCTTGGAGTAGCCTTGCATTCAGTTTCAAGAGGCAGATTCGGTGCTGCCCCTAATGAGCCCACCACGCTTCCAACATTGCCACTGGCCGAGGAGTGAATTATCCCAGTGACCAGGATTTTTTGTAGAGCTGACAAAGCCGTGTATGCGTCAGTTTGGTCGTTGCTCCCATTAAGTTGCCTAATTGTGGAAAACAACGACTCCACATCGTCACTGGAAAACTTGCCAGTAAGAACAAAATGGAAGCCTGACTGCAAGAGATGTTTGTGCACAGAACAGTAGACATCGTTGTCACATTCAGCGCTTCGTACGTCTCTGCCGTTAGAAATTCCATCTTGTGGCTGGTGCCATCCTTCCACGAAGCAAAGTACTGCAAGCATTCTGACTCCAGCCACGAAAGCCTACAAAGTAAACAAACAAACACAAATGCATGAACACACCTCATGAAAAAGACAGCAGAGCTCTCATTGCAATATATATTTACAAAATAAAGAAAATAGTTTCAAAAATGATAAACGAGCATCACTTTGCACTACTTTTCACATGGGCTTCACGTGCAAGATAAGACTTCTAAAAATTAAGCATTTATCAATCACTACATACCTCTCATCCTCTGCACTGTAGAACGGCATCCTCCAGGCATCCCTGCTCATTATGTGGAACGTGGTGCTCTTGACATTGTGGAGGGCAAAGGTACACAGTCTCCATGAATTCTACAGTGGGCAGGCACTTATCAAATCCAGGAGCACCAAGGCGATGCCCATGCTGGTGAAGGAATCTGAGGACTGATGTGACCTTAAAGAAAGAAAAATATTGTGAGCATAATCACTTTGGCCCAACGCTTAATCACAAGCTACCACTGCGTATATTTGAGTGACACAAGTGATTTATTTCTTGTGCAAGGTGCATAAGAGTGTTGCAAGCATTTATGAAGGCTGGAGCAATATAATGTTCACAAAAACAAAGTGATCAATGCACATTTTACCTGTGGTGAGAAAATGTCAACGGCTCTACTGACGTTCATTTTTTCGAAATTGCTGGGCCACAGATGTTTTTTTGTCAGGCATCGTACCAGCCTGAAAGCACCTTGCTGTTCTTCTATCTCGTACAGCAACCTACACAAAAGTAAAGTGTTAGCAAATTGCAACAAATGTTCAAGAACAAGAGAGTTTTGTGTAACCTTAAATAATCTGGCAGGATCAGTTTTCCTTCATTCCTGAAGATCCTCTTTGTATCCAAAAACTGCGACCTGATGTTTTTGAGGATATGGCAGAAGTCAAATGATAGATACAACCGCTGACTTGAATCAAGAGGGTGCCTAGAAGAGATGTTTAAAAAACAGGAGTTAAGTTTGAACATGCATCGAATGTTTTTTTATACGCACCTACAACAGAGGATGTAGTCCTCAAATATTGAGAGTAAAATGTACATTACATGGGATGTTAAATGATCACACTCACGTGATGACAGGTCGGATAGGGCCATCCGACAAGCTTGCAAAAAATTTGCAGTTGGCTTGGTGGTTGTCCGCAACAAGTCGCACCACTTGAAATCCTGCATCTTCGACTGATTTCATTACTTTGAGCGCAAGAATTTCAAGTTGCTCCCCAGTTAGGGCCTTGGTAAAATAATACCCGACTGGTAGCCTGCAAAAAAAAAATGCAATTGCCAGATATTTGCTACCCTTTAGTACTTTCGAGACGTTAAAGCTCTCAGACCAATTACCTGCCAATCTAAGAACACAGCTGAAAGTTTTATATACCTGTAATGAGTGGCCAGTCCAACAAACACAAAGCAAAGAAGGTGGGTCGCCAGTTCATCTTGAAAGCCAAAATCGGCTTCCACGCCACCCATGTTCACCAGGCCATGAACAGCATCCGACAGCTTGTGATATGTGGTGGCTTTCTTCAGCGACATTTCATCCATAATCAGCGAGCCACACCCTGCCTGCAGAGATTAACATATAAACTTAACTAACCCTTACAGGTACTAGCAGAAATGTTTTACCTCTTCAGAGTGCTGCCTTGCTTCCATGTGGAGTCGCTGCTTGATCAGTGATGAGACCACCTCTCCCGTGCACGCACCTGTATATCGCTTCAACGTTGATCTGCAAGGCAGGGCCAACACACCAGTCTCTCTGAGGAGTTGGTAGCACGATGGTGATTTAGCGTGCCAAAGCACACAGTTACGTATGGTCTCCTCACGCCAGCGACCCTTTGCCACACATAAAAAAGCCAGCTGTTCTTGTAGGAATAGGCCCTTTTCGTCATTTTGTTCCACTTTCTCCTGGAAGTGTTTAAAATTTGTTAAGAGCAAGTTTCGTATCAAACGCTAAGTATCATCAATATGGTAATGGACACTATACCTGGAAGACTACGAGGTTCGTTTTTTTCAACACTGCCACTGTCCTCCTCTTCTCTTTTTTCAGCAAGGCAATTTCCTGCAGCAGCTCCACATTTTTTTTTCCAAGCCTTCTGCATTTTCTGGTCAGGGTTGCAACCTGCCTAAAAAGCTTTGCAATTCTTGCAACTGATAACCTACTTTGTGTTGCACTTAAGCAATGGAGCTGACTTCAAACTATTTGCTGGCGGCTCTTTTGGAAGAAGCACCACAGCAGGAAACGAAGGAAGGCCAGAGGAGGCTTCTTGCGTGGGCTCCGATGAAAGTGATGGTAGCTCCAGCACAGCTTGTGGTGAAGCTGTTTTCACAGGATCAGAGCTACCAGGCTCCTGAATAGGCAGTGGCTCCCTGCTCCCTTCAGGTCTCGTAGGTTCCTGAGCATCGGGTTAACCCACTTCAAACTCGTTATGAGGCATACACCTGCTTTGCCTGCAATACAGTCATTAAACGAATTTTATTACATAAATTCAGATACACCAATATATTTAAGCATAGAATTTAAAACCAGCGTGCATTACTTATGCTGAAATACGATTACTACAAAAAATGGTGAAAAGAAGGGAATATACCTGCTTTTCTTCGCACGAGGAAGCTTGCTTGGGGAAGAAGCTGGAGCAGCACATTTACGGTTCAGCGGGCGCCGCAGATGTTTTTCTGGCGGTTGCAGATATGCCGGGAATTCCGGAAAAACTGTAGGTACGGCATCTGCCTTTAGCCTCCGTATCTTGAGGTTTCCTCTGTAGTCGTCCTGCTTAAAATGCAGGCTGCATACTCTGCTCCGGTCTTTTGGTATCCAGGGCTGTTTCCCTGGCCCTGAAATGCAAGGAGTGCCATTACAGAAATGCACTTACCGGGCATTACTGAACGCAACGAAAACTCGACTAACACAGCATCAGCTGATGATCGCAAGCCCTTTCGTTCTAATGATCTTGCTATCACAGCCAAGGCCATCGCCCGAAATGCTCGAGCAAGCGATATTTTAAGCACGTTTAAAATCAGGTGCAGCTTCATAGCTTACCTTCGGCTTGCCGCGAGATGTTCTTCAGCCACTGACTCCGTATCTCCGTCATAGGAAACTCGTGAAAGGAGATCCCTGTTGGCGTTCGTCCGCTCGACTTGCAGAGCGGCACACAACAGTACACCATACTGCGTGAATATGTCGCAAACGCGGAGGCATTCGCTGCCACCCACAGGCACACGGCACGCCAAAGCTTCTTCCAGTAAAGTGGCAACCTGCCTACTGAAAAAGAATTCTTCGGCACCCAGCTTAGCGGCCACTCAGCACGTAAATCGAGGGTCCACACGTGGTAGGTCGCAGTGCTCTGCAGCCGGTCGCCATCTCGTCGGTTTCGTCGTGGGGGTGAGTTACAGCGCCACTCTCAGCGGTGGCGGCTTAGAGAACTAAAAAATACAGCACAAGCAAAAGCAAAACTGCGGCGCTGGGGCGGCGTTGCACGCGCAGGTCGCCCAATATACAGTAGGTCGTGCAGCGTACGGTGTTTGCAGCAAGTCGCAGAAGACGCAGAGGCGGCAGCATGCTGTGAGACATTCCCCCATTTACAATCCGACAATCCATCACGTTTAGCAAGTGTCGGAAACGATAGATTTGCACCGCTCGGGGACTGCTTAGGGCAAGCATATGCAGCAGTGAATTCTTTTGAATCCTCTGTCGTGGCAGCTGAGACACAGTGTTCGAGTGGAGATGAAGCTGAGTCAGATGGAAGTGACTTGCACGGCCAAAACGCTGGTCCTGTGGAGCCTGATGAACATGACTTGGTTGATGTTCCCGACAATATTGAGTGTCCAGAGGGGATAAGGAGCCAGTTGAGGGCTTGGGCTGTGAAGCATCATATCAGGAGAGCGGCAGTTAATTCACTGCTTGACATTCTTAGGCCGCACTTCACTGATCTTCCTAAGACACAGTATGCTCTAGTGCCCACTCGACAAAGCGTGCCACTTGAACAACTCGGCAGTGGTGAGTACGTTCATTTTTGAGAGAGGCTTATTGCGTGCATTGGACATGTGGCATTCGTGGCAGTCCAAACATCAATAATTTGTCGGACCCTGGGTATGTGTCGATTAAATCGGGTGTCCTTCTGCATGGTATAATACTGATTACCTCCTACCAATTCCTGACACTGCTACTTGTTTTGTGCAAAGCTGTGTGTAACAGAAAAAAAGGGTGACTGAGATACAACGAAAGGATAACAGCTTATGTCTAAAAGCAAACAGGAAAAAATATATGTGTGAAGAATGGGGTCATGTCATGAGTTAGTTTTGAGGGCAAAATCTAACAATCACTGTGGACACTGTTCTAGTCAATCAGCGCAGCGCTTATTAGCCATGTACTGTGCTTCTGTATAATGCATGTGCTTCACATCAGCTGTAGATAGCAACATGTGGCAAACATTTTTCCTTGCTTGTTTTCTACTATTTCATGTTATATTTTTGTGCAGTTTGCCCAACTAGTTAGAGTTCAGCCTTACGTGAATATGGAAAGACTAGGTCACAGCATTTTTACATCTTTGCTGTTTTTTATTTTTTGTTTCAAATTATTTTCAGCTGTGCAGACTACCGTCATTAAACGGTCACAAGGTGTACAGACATACTGTTTTTAAATGCCGCGGGCTTCGTCACCAGTCACACTGTGCCGTGACGTCCACTGAGACATCTGACGAGGAAGGTGATGGGAGACAGAGGAGTGACGCTACCTACAGGCAGAAGGACTGAAGTTCAGTCTTGAGCCAACTACAGTGGCTCATGAGCTCCTGGCTCTGAACAGGCGAGTGGCTGGGAAGGCACCGCCGGAGGATCGTGAGCGATGCCTGCTGGAAGAAGTGGACGCGCTGGCTAGGACGGCTCCCAGGAGAGCCGGCGGATATGGGTCTACGGTCAACAAAGTGGTGAATTACTTCAAAGAGAACGACATTCGTTTGCTGCAAGCCGACAAGGAAGGTGGTTTTGTGGTGGTGCCAAAGGGGGTTTATAATGAAAAAGCCTGTTGTGCTGTTGAGAAGAACTTTAAACTGTCAGAACTCAAGCCCGTGAAGGCCAAGTCAAGAGCCGTCGCCCTCTGCAATGAATTGGAACTGCAAAGGTTAGCAAAGTCTGTAAGTGACTGCAAGGGCAAAAGTCTTCGCATGTTTTTTACAGCTAAGACCCACAAAGAGGATGTACCGTTCCGTTGCATTGTAAGCGAACAAGGATCTTGGCAACGCCTTGTGAGTCAGTTCCTCTTGAAGCATCTTAACCAGATTGGGGTCACTGATCCTTTCGCAACAAAAAACTCTTTGGATATCATTGAATTTCTTAAAGATGAGCAGCAAATAGGGTATTTCTTTTCTGTTGATGCGAAAGATCTTTTCTATTCCATTCCCCATACGGAATTGTTCAAAGCCGTACAAGCATGCATTGAGGAAAGTGGGGTTACGTCCTTTCAAAACACAGCTGCTGTGTCACTAGATAATTTTATGACTTGTTAGAATTTTACCTTAATGCTGCAGTGGTAGAGTTCGAGAGTGGTTTGTTTATACAGAAGAAAGGAATTTGTATTGGTTCCTCTCTTGCGCTGGTTCTGAGCAATATATACTTTTCAGTGATTGATCAAAGTGTGAATCAGCAGTTAGATAAAGATAAGGTATTGAAGGTTTTCAGGTACGTCGGATGATTTTTAATCCTTGTAATTAAACAGGACACACAGCCCTACTTAGGCACAGTTAACGAGATTTTAAGAATTTTTAGTAAGAACGGAGAAGGATTGGAATTTACACACTAGCAACCGGAAATTGACAAATTACAGTTTTTTGACCTGGAACTTTCCATAACCAGTGAGAGGATGTGCTGGATGTACCACCCTCGTGCCCAGAAGGGATTCTTGTCTTATAAATCGGCGCACTGTAAGACTGTGAAGCGAGCCATTGCCATGTCAGGTTTGAAGGCCGCCATTGCGAAGTCCTGTTGCCATACCATGGAAACGAGCTTCCAGTTTCAGATGGTAAGGCGTCAGGATGCAGGCTTCCCACAGTCTGTCCAGACAAGTGTGGTGGAGTCCCTTCTTCATAGGATAAAACGCGTGAAACGAAAGCAGCCTAAGCTTGTTGAGGAAAGAATTAAGCCAGAAGTGGTTCCCTACTCTCACCGCGTTGCCCATAATCTAAAAAAAGTTGCATCTAAATTTAAGGTTCCAATAGTATTCTCCGCTCCCTGTAAGCTAGCCTCGTTGTGTCCTCGTCTCAACTCGGAAAAAAGAGGAGAAAAATCCTGTGGAACCAGACATACCCGTAGGTACGTGGAATGCAGTGAAAGGGTTGTATATCAGATCCCACTCACATGTGGAAAAGTGTATGTTGGAGAAACGGGGCGTTGCCTAAATAAAAGGTTGAGGGAGCATGAACGTTCGATGGGGACAGGAAGAGGTTCGAATCTGCCTCTTCATTGCAAGGACTGTGAATAAAACTGCTGTCGGCCCATTCTGAAAAAACCGTTGTTTTTGGTAGAAGCCATGATCGAGTGTCCCGTGAATTAAAAGAAGCTTTTTTGATCAGAAAAAAGGGCACAAATGCTGTTAGCGATGCATCTATTTTCTTGTACAAAACTGACGAATAGTTTTTAGAAAGGTTTTCCTGAGTACGAGCATGTGTACAGGTGTTTTTTCCCCTCAATGTAATCTGAAGTGTTCAGCGCACAGGCCTTTTTATCAGGGTTTTCTTGCTTCACGGGGTTTCTTTTACTGCATTTTTTATGTTTTTTATACAATATCGTTTTGTTATCATCCTGTTGGATTCCATTCAGTCATGTTTCTTTGGCCCTATACACCACGTGTCATGCTTTTAATGTTCTTTCGCCACTTTTTATCGTTTTTAGCTACGTCGTGTTTCTAGTCTTTGTGTTTTTTATCGCTGTTATGACCCTTTACATCATTCTGACATTTGCTGCATCTGATAGGTGGTGTGACGGTGTGCCTATATATTGCGTGTTTCTTTCCAATAAAGGATCAGTTGTCAGTAGCGCGTTGTCCTGTCCACCTTTCTTGTGAGTGTCTTGTGTTTTGCGCTAACTTTTGTACGAAGAATAATGCACCGACTAGCCCAGCAACAAGTGTTACTTGAGTCTTTACAGTCTATCAAATTACAGCAACCTAAGGTATAGCCAAATAGAGATAATGTCGTACAGCACTGATATAACTTACTGTTTCAGAGATGTCTATATTGAAGAATCTCTCCCCTTCACGAAGAAAGAAAGTTCATATTTGCATCTGCTTCAGGCGAACTTTTCTTGAAGTGCCCATGCTGAAAATGCACTTATGTCGACAAAGCCGTAAGTGGCACTTACTGCACGTCGAACGCATTTGTTGCAACAGCCATGCTTGTAGTCGGGCAAATCAGTTGATGAACTAAAGAAAAGCAGCTAGAAACTTACTGCTGCCAGCAGCAGCGCTTTTTTCGGGCTGCAGCATTGCTCTGTTCCTTCAAGCATTGAAAAGCATCAGTATAATATGTGGCAGCTACCTCCCATACTTTCCTGTTTATAAACGCTATCTCATGCCAGAAATCACGAAGGTACGTGGAATCATACTCATGTTTTTTATGCTAGTTGAAGTCTGAGTTGTATTGGGCAGTATGTTTTTTTTTTCGGATGCAGGTGTGGACGAAGCATCGAAGTGACTTGCAGCCGCAGGTTCTGCATAAAACTGAGAGCCATCATTCTGAACAAGGTCCTCCTAAAAGAGATCCTGAAGCTGTCTGCCTCTGTGCAGACCTTTGCTGCCAAGTGCTTTCACAGCACTATTATTTGGTTCGCCCCAATACATATTTTCCACTACTCAAGCATGGCTGCTGGGTAATCAAGTGTAGACTATGTAATTTTCTCTCACTTTTTGGGCATTTACTTGCTAAATGGTTTTCTTTAATTTTTTTTAACTGCTCTGCACTACAATGAGAATGGCTCACTAAGCCAAGCAGCTACCAAGGATGGGCCCAAAAGATGGATCGTTGGTCAGATACCCAAAAGCGAAAAAACAAAGCCAAAAAAGCTGCCATTGTTGCACCGGTGAAGACAAACTGCTCATATGGTACTTGTCATCTTCCATACACCTGCAGCATCGCTTAGTTATAGTAGTTATTCCTCCATCCTTGGCAGGCTACATTGATGAACGCCTGGAAAATGCTTCCAACCTTTGTGAAAACAGCAGCTCTTACAAGCGAGCGATGCAAACAAGCCAGTGTGGAAGTGTCACCACATCTGAGTGCCACGTTCGAGTATGCTGACAAACTCTCCTGTGTGGCTGCACACACAAGCCTTTTCAATGTTTACACAAACTATGTCGATCTGCCGGGGTGATTCATCATGCGCTTGCTAAATGTATCATGTACAGTACATACATATATTTAGTTTGAGGTTGATTTATGAAATAATATTCAAGGGCTCTGATTAAGGACTGGTTTTATTGGCAATGCAATATGACCACGTCCCAAAGTAAGACACTCTTGCAGACCTCCTATTACTAAGTAACGAAAAAACATGAGACAACAAATGTCTGGCAATAAAAGAAATATGCATGAATAAATACACTACAAAAGGAAGACAATTAACGGTAAACAACAAGTTAAAACGGTTACACAAAGCCTAAAACACAATGTAAACAAATTTGCTATGTCAAGGAATGAACAACTAATGTGGTCTCAATTTACATCAGGTAATGAGTAGCTCAAGTGTACCAAATGGAAAAAACATAAGTGCTGCAAACAAATGTTGTTTTACTGTAGTTTTAAATGATGGTGGGTAGTGCTGAAACAACAAATTTCAAGTTTATATGCTTTTGAATAATACCATCTGCTTGCTGTAGTTAGTTGCCAGTTCAGGTAAAAATATATAATTGTCCGAAATGCACATTTTTAATACGCTATGCAGGCTACAGCGGGGTCTGCCTCATTTGTTTACACAAGAGACTACATTCCTAAGAGAGAAAGTTAATTTGTTTGCCTTTTTATAGTTGTTTTGTTTGTTTGTCAAAATAGCCTCTGCGATTCTCTGTTGCTGGTGGAAAGCATGTCTAAAGCAGTGCACAATGCGGCTTAGAAGCATGACCCTGTTGACCCTGTTCCCTCTTCCAAGCCTGCAGTGTATCCACCGTGTGAACTGAACTGCCTGTGGAGAGTATACCTTTACTGCCTGAAAAATAAAGCTACAATTTGTGTAATCTTCTATTCCTGGTGGCATGGCCTATAATAAATAGCAGTGTTTGCAGCATTCGTGGTTCCCTCGGCTGTATCATTGGTACTTACTCATGCAGTTCCCACTGACCAAGGCTGAATGGGCAATAGGATTCCTATTTCAGGTACTCGAGGTGCAGTACGCCGTGACTGAGACTACAGCTGTAACAAAGGATGTTTCTTGATGCATGCAGAGTTCTCAGCAGTGGTTTGTACATGTGGCTGTTATTTACAGAATTTTTCTTTTTTTTTATTTGCTCCTTCTTTATTTTACTCGTTATTTGCGAGTAAAAAATGTGCACATATGTATGCAAAAGGTCAGAATGAATTGTGTGGAACCTATCAGTTTGCAAATTTTAATGCTCAAATAAAAAATATGATGCCTGCAGTGAATTAGAAATTTATTTATTAATCCGGCAAGCAATGCAGTTCTGTTCAGTGCAGGCCCGCCGTGGTGGCTCAGTGGTTACGGTGCTCGGCTGCTGGCCCAAAGGACATGGGTTTGATCCTGGTTGCGGCAGCCGAATTTCGATGGAGGCGAAATTCTAGATGCCCGTGTACTGCGCGATGTCAGTGCACGTTAAAGAACCCCAGGTGGTCGAAATTTCCGAAGCCCTTCACTATGGCGTCCCTCATAGCCTGAATCGCTTTGGGACGTTAAACCTTAATAAGCCAATAAGCCAAGCCTTTTCAGTGCAGTAGGGCATCAAATAGTAGAGGGCAGGCCAGGTTTGAAATTGAATTAGCTTTGAGTATGTGTGAGCGCAGGAATGGGTGGATATCTGGCGGAGTTTGGGCTAGGGAGTCTTCTTTGGCGTCGATCACACAGTCGCCATTCACTCTAACCGATCTTGTTCAGCACTGAAAAATTGCTTACACCTGCTGTTCACTACAGAGAGAGAATGTGGTTCTGGAGGGAACGGAAATATGCTTGGCGCATGCTGTTTGCAGTGCGAAGTGGCATCATCACAACTACGCGAGGCATTGGCCAAGCTGGGAGGTAGGAGAGGGGGATTAAAAGAAGATTAGGGTAAACACATGGATGCCTTTGAGAGGAAGATGCGGGAGAGTGCAGAGCATGCAGCATATTTTGGACGTGACTTCAGCCATGCGCCTATGGACCTAGCCATGGACCATGGACCTTGTTCTGGGTAGGTCGGGCATTCCTTCGGACTCTGATTTAAAAAAGACGGAACCTATGTGGTGCTGATTTCTGGATGCAGCCGCGGATGATTTATTTTGGACGAAGTCTGAATTGTTCGAAATTTCCCCGCTGTAACGGCATACTAGTACTTCTAGCACTGCGGCCATGGCCATTGCCACGAAAAACATGGAAAGATCTTCTCGATAGGTGTGTTTTCGCGAATAAATTTAGTTGTTAGTTAGCACTTGTCCCGTTTTCTTTCTAGTCTGCTGTTTTTCGCACTGCTTGTGCATAACAGTAGCGAAAGACTGTCCTCAATTTTTTGTTGGTGATAAATAACATTGCATTTTGTGTCGCAGCATGCCAGAATTCAGCGCATACAGTGCATGTGCTGTATGTGGAGAACTTGATCTCAGCATTATATGCAACGTTAATACTGTACACAAACGCACATGGCAGGTTACTTATCATCGTATTCGTTAGACGAGGTATTTACTGAAAAGTGAGACGTGAGCATGGTATTGGGCAGTTCCTCCTCACAAGTACCACAACGCAAGAAGCACACGCGAGGCCTCTGTACTCTCACCGCTTGGTCTCGTCCTCTAACAGAATTCAAGATTCTAGGGCCTTGGACAAAACCATCACAAGGAAAGTGATGAGAGCGGCGGTCCTGAGGTTCTTAAAGGACTCAGGGTTGTCTTCCCGTCTATTGACTTTAAGTGTGTGCCTCTGTCCCCTTGTCATATTGGTCGATGGAAACTTGGAAAACTCATTTCGTTGCCGGTCATTTTTCTTTTTTTCCCCTTTTGTTCCCCTCCCCACATGTAGGGTAGCCTGCTGGCATCGCCTGGTTATCCTCCATTCCTTTCCGTCCTTGTTTCTCTCTTGTGTCTGTGCCTGCAGATGAATATAGTCTTCTATAGTACCTGAGGGACAGGTTTTTGTCACTTGCTTTCACCTATGCACTGCTCTCTGCGCATGCGCAGCGTTGCTACAGCGACGGATACGCGGTTATAGGTGCGTCGCCTGCTTCGCTTGCGTCTCGGCCCCGAAGCCGTTCGCAGGGCTGGCATGCGTCGCTGCACGTTTAAGTCACCTGCTGGAGCATTCTGCTTGAGCAGCGCTGGTGACAAGTGGAGTCATTTGCTTCCACGACGGCGTTAAATGAATACGCACGTGAGGGTTGCCGGATCGCATGACATACGACTTTGCAAACATAACAGTGACGGACGTCTACTCAAAGTCATCCCCGCTTCTCGGTGCACGCATTTTACTTTTCATTTGCATTTCTTTGCGGAGGGCAAGCACTCCCTTCTAGCACGGCGCGGTGCATAGCAGAAGCTTTGCAAAATAAATAATCGGTACTGCCTGTGGATTTGGCGCTGTTATAAGAGTAATGCGAATGGCTGTGTCGCACAGATTTATCCGTAGCGGCCACGTTTTAACCCTGGCGAAACGTAAAATGCACCCGTGTGTTAGCTGCCGATTGGCATTGGATTTCGATATGCCTTGGCTGACGCTAAGCTGATCGGCAAAGTGACACGCTAAACCACGGACTAGCGGTTCGAGGCTGCGCTGACTGTGCTGCAAGCCACGCACTCCGTGCTGGCATTTGATACCTTCAAAGATGTTTGCGATGCATGCCGTATCAACTGACTCGACGACGCAACCACTATGTGATGAGACATGCAGCCGTGACAATTCACATGCACGACTATTTTAAACTATTAGAACTATTAGTGCTCCTGTCTAGAACAGCGTAGCCATATGAGGCCGCATCGCCGCGAGAAGCAGACGACGCGCCTCTCTCCGAACGATGCGCATGCGCAGAGAACAGTGGGAGGGAGAGGGTGATGAAAACGCCGCCGCCCGGGCGGCGCGACGTGTAGACTCCCAGTGCAACTGGTTTTAGTCCGTTTGAAACTGCGAAATAATACTACAAAACTCGCACAGGGTGTTTTGATTTTACGCATTGCGATCAGTGCCACCTGTCCTGTCGGGTGTAAACGTATAGCTACAAAAGGCGCATGGAGGCGTATTGGTCGCTACCTCAGCCGTGGCCATGTGTTTGAGCGCTCGCCTCGGCTTCGGGAGGTCGGGGGTTCGATCCCCGCGGCCGCCGGTCCACCCAGCCGGTCAAACCAATGGGAACAGGCGGTCCCCCGGCCATAGCGCTCGGCCTTCCAGGGGTGCACCGCTTGGGAAAGGTAGCCTGTGCCTCAAAATCCCGTCGAACGTGTGGGCAAGGTACGACTGAAGTGGTGGAACCCCACAGTCGGAGCACAACTCAGCTTGCAGACACCTCAGCTGCAGGAAGACTCCAGGACTCGAGGAATGATGTGTTCGCAGACAAACCTGGGAGAGGTTGTACAGATGTGCCGTAGCACGTACACCCCTGGAGGCCCCTCCGAGGAGGAAGGATTACGCAGCGGTATTCGCTCACTACCGCGTGCAGCTCACGCGGCTTCCGCGGCTCATAGGCGGGTGTGCATGACGGGTAGCACACCATTGCTAAAGGCACCTTTTTTTTTCTTTTTGCGGTGCTCGGTGTCGTAGTAGATCAGACTATGCCGAACTGTACCGCAGAAAAGAAGAAGAAGAAGAAAAAAAAAAACCTCCATAGCTTCCAAGTATATCAAGGATACACGAAGGTATGAGCGCGCAGCTTAGGCCCCTTTTTTGCAATGTCTTGCCACATTAAAGTGTGTGGCGTTTTATTCAAGGCAAAATGGCTTCGTCGGCTTCTCGGGAAAGTAGAAGACTGAGATAACTGCACACACACGACGTTCGCCGTTCTCCCTGACGCTGTTTTAAAGCCATGCAAAAGAGCTACATCACCCTCATCTAGTCTACCCTTGTGGAGAAAAAAAAAAGAGTTCAGTGTTGTGAATTGTTTTCCAGCCAGCTGCCGTTCAAAAGTGGACCCTGTGTGTGATTATGTGACATGTGAGAGTCGATGCGGTAGGTTTCCTCGGATGAGAAGTCGTGCTCTCACCTGTTGCTTCTTCGAGGTGGAGCAGATAGAGAAGGCATAGATTTCGTTTTCACTCCGGCTTTCTCTCTTTTTTTTTATGCGAAGCATACTAAAATAGCCCAACCCAGCTCCTCGAGCGCGGCGGTGCCGTTACCATTGACCTTTCGTGACCTCCATGTCATACCACGTGATGCGTGACGTCACAGCAGATGAAAAGCGGGGGCCCAACTCGCGCTGTCGCGCGAGGCGTCGTGACCAAGGATGACCACGTGGTGCGTGACGTCACAGCAGATGAGAAACGGGGGCCCAGCTCCCGCCGTCGCGCGAGGCTCCGCGACCAAGGCGGACCACGTGATGCGTGACGTAACGACATAGGAGAAACGGGGCCCCAGCTCGCGCCGTCGCGCGAGGCGTCGCGACCAATGTGTTTCCTGCTTCTGCCGCTAGGTGCGCTGTAGAGAACCCGTGATGCTGGAGCGGTGGTATACAAGGGGGTGCGCCTGCCTCTGCTAGGCGTACACAGAATAGAGATGCCTCCTGGAGACAGGGCTGCTCGTTGGAATGAGAAGCAAAAGTTGCGGCGTGCTACAGAGACTGATGAAGAGCGTGAAGAACGTCTATAGTCGGATACAACTTAAGTCTGCAGTGAAGCTCCGCCCACATTCAGCCTCCGCGCACAGAATTCCTCCACGACGAAAAAGTAGTCCGCTGGTTAAATGTTTCTTGTTACGTAAACAAGAAGCTTATCACAAGAAAAAAATTATGAGCTCTAGGATTTCCACACGTGGATTGTTTGATATAGTCAAGCATTAAAAGGCTGGTTTCGTTTACAGTTGCGGTTGGCCAGCGGAGTAAGACAGGACGCCGCGGACCGCGGCCCAGTGTTAGCAACTGCTGTTTTTTTAAGTTGTATCCTACCATAGCCAAGCGGCGTGCTCGATATGCAACTCGGCGACAATATGCTTCGCATCTGACTAGGCTTAACCTAAGCTAAGCCTCAGCCATTTTTGAGTTGAGCATTAATTCACTAACGCATAGTACGACTCGCTGGTTTTGTCGCACCGTGAAGAATTCCGATATGGATACACGGACAGCGAAGAGGCGAAGAGGCACACAGACGCATTTGTGTGCGGATTTGCCTCTCTGCCGTCTTCGCATCTGTAATGAACCCACTATCCTGACAAGTTCTGTTTTCGCACGGTATATCTTGCGCTGCCTCGTCGTTCTGTTGGGCAATGCTTTCAAAGTCAGCTTTGTTTTGTTGTTCAGGGCATGTATGGCGGTTGGGCTCCTAAAGTTCCTCAATGAAACAAAAGTAGCGAAAAGCTTTGGACTTTCCGACACTCCTCCTCTAATGGCGCGCCGCCGGAGAATCGGGCCTCCCATTGGTCGAGGGGCTGTAGTTACGTTTAGCGCGCGCTTTTCGGCTCCGGAGGAGTCGCGCTTCATTTTCGTTCTGTGCAACAGTTTTGGCGGGAAGCGTTTTTTTTTTCATCTTTGACGGCGTCTACGTGTTGCGGCGATGCCGAGCTTCTGTTGCGCGTATAGATGCAACAGCCGAAGTGGCAGTGGCAAAAGATTTTTTGTAATTATTTCCAGAAAAAGCAACGCGGCTCGCCGAATGGTTTGTCAGCACAGGATCGGACAGGCTAACTTCGATATGTTGTCGATCCGCGTCTTTGTTAGATAAGTGGTCGTTTTTCAGTTGTCAGTCGTGTTTTTTCGGATGATTTGGTGTGAAGCGCCAGCGGCTGCAGTCTTTATTCGCACTAAATGCCGTTTGGCATGATTTTAAATAGATTCGTTCGCTAGCGATTACGAAAGCCGTGCTGAAGTGCAGGTTTAATGTTGCTCGCATTGTGCGGCGTGTCGGCTTGGTTTCAGTCGGACTCGTTCGCATGTTGTTTGAGCCCCGCCGCTTACGTTGTTCGCTATGCAGGTTCAGGCTTGATGTTGCGGGCATTGCTTGCCGTATTTGTGTTGCTGCAGCTGGACTCCTGGGCTCACGAACTCGATACTAAATGGGCGGTACTCGCGGTTTGAGCCTACGCTGCTCATGCTGCTCGCGGTGCAGGTCTAGTTTTCATGTTGAACGCATCGCTAGACGAATTTGTTTTGTTACAGTTGCATTCCTTCGCTCACGAACTCGACACCAAGGTGTGGTACTTGCTGTTGAAGCTCCTGCTGCTCATGCTGCTTGCGATTAAGGTCTAGCTTTCATGTTGCGCGCATTGCTGAACGTATTTTTCAAGCAGGGTTCTAAACCGAAATCGGGCGTTACTGTGCCTAGGCACATTAACGCACCTGTCGCTTGAATACTCGATATCTGCGTGGATAATACTGGAGAATGCTGGCAAGGGCCTCTGTAAAACATAGTTTCAGACATTTTGGGTTGAGGCCGTCGTCGCTGCCGCGAATTCCTGCGAAAATCACGCTGCGTGGAGCTATGTAACGTGGATAGGTGGTGTCAAATGAATCACTAACGCAGGGGCGCGCGCAATGATCCAGACCATTTCCAAAGTTGGACATTGGAAAAGCTCCTCATGGCTTTTAATGCGGAGTGGTGACGTGTTAACACTTGTGTATTCTTTTTTTAGTTATGAAAGGTGACGCTCTATATTTTTTTTCGTGCCTTGTATCTCCGACGCCACAATCTCAATGCGGCCGAATCGAAAGCAGAAAATGCAACAAAAATCATGCGGGCGCGGTCCGCTGCGCACCAAAGCGCGAGCGACGAGAAATCCACTCGTCGATTGATGGGCCGCGAACTCGCTTGCGCGCGCCACTTCCAACGTGTGCTTCGCAGTCAAAGCGATCGAAGAACAAGAAGTTTCTATAAAGCAATCCAACGTTGGTCTGGGAAGTTATTACAGTAACTGATTTTTCAATCTCTCATTTCATCATGCCATTTTGACCGAAGCCAAGTCACAAAACGCAACACAAAGTTCATTTGGGCGCGCGGGCTGCCGGGCGCCAAAAGGCGACGGTTGAGAGCGTCTGCTAGCTGCCACCGGCCTAGGTGCCGCCACCGTCGGCGCCCGGGAGCATAGGGTTTCTTACTATTACCATAGTCCTTCAATGCTTTTTGCTATTACCTAGAGGGAAAGCTGGCAGCCCGTCTATGGGAGTTTGCATGGCGACCCCTCGAGACCACTTCAGCTACAGAGGCTACTTCAGCCACCGTGGGCGCTCAAAGCATCATGGGGCGGTGAGCTACTTGTTGCGGAACTGCAACTTTTGGCCAAAAAATAATAGAAAAATAAAGCTGTTTGATAACTACAAACGTCCTAATATTCAATATCTTGTCTAATGATTGCAATAAACGAGCAGCAAAGCGTTTAAGTGCAAAGTTTGCCCAAAATAAGAGACGACTCGCTCTCCTATTGGCCCAGTAATGAACACTATAAAAACTAATCTTTCGTAATTAACGGGCGCACTTTTAAAAGTAAATATGTTTAAAAAAAAATGTTGTTGCTTAAACCCTATAAGAGGTTTCTTAATGGCATTTCAGAAAAGTGAAACCTTTTATTGGCGTCGTGTGTCTAAGCGTTTTCACTACTATGGGTTTTGCACACTGCGTTCGCGCGAAAGTCGTCTGCGCACACACGAACAACGTTTTCGGAATGAAACGTCTTAGTAGTGCCACTCTGTGTTCCCGAAAAACTACGACTGTTCCGCAACAAGTAGCTCACCGCCCCATGATGCTTTGAGCGTCCATGGTGGCTGAAGTACAGCGCCGCCAGCTATCCCTCTAGGTAATAGTAAGAAACTCTATGCCCGGGAGAAGCCAAGAGAAGGAACGCTGGCATAGGAGGAGGACGGACGGACGGACGGATCGATCGATCGATCGATCGATAGATAGATAGATAGATAGATAGATAGATAGATAGATAGATGGATGGATGGATAGATAGATAGATAGATAGATAGATAGATAGATAGATAGATAGATAGATAGATAGATAGATAGATAGATAGATAGATAGATAGATAGATAGATAGATAGATAGATAGATAGATAGATAGATAGATGGATGGATGGATGGATGGATGGATCGATAGATAGATAGATGGATCGATAGATAGATGGATCGATAGATAGATCGATAGATAGATAGATCGATAGATAGATAGATGGATCGATAGATAGATAGATCGATAGATAGATAGACAGACAGACAGATAGATATAGATAGATAGATAGATAGATAGATAGATAGATAGATAGATAGATAGATAGATAGATAGATAGATAGATAGATAGATAGATAGATAGATAGATAGATAGATAGATAGATAGATAGATACATACATACATACTTGAGGCCGTACCCTTTGTAACGGGCGGGCACCACTAAAGTGGGCTATCGCCATCTGCAGGTAAAGGAAAGAACTGAGAGAAAGCTATTTTTTAGTATTTTCGCCAGAGGGCAGCACCAGTCCTTTGCCACGTCCGAAGTGTGGGCTGTGGGTGTAGGCGAGGCTGCGAGGCTTTTGTTGCTTTTGGTGGACCGTGCTAAAGAAAGCGGATACTACCGTGGAGTGGTGTGCAGCAGGCTAGCGAACGAGCGGAGGGCGGAAGTTAACTCGAGTGGCGCTACTGCTTTTGACAAAAGCGCCATCTCCCGACAGAAAAACAAACACTGGGGGTATCCGCGTTGGCGCGCGCCCTTTCAGCCGCGCTCGCTTCCGTGCACGTGCCGGGCTTTCGCGCCGCGTCAGTATGTGTCGGTGGCTCAGCTTGACAGATATTTCAGAAAAGCAAACTTGAATAAAGGTGAAAAGCTAATTTCGCATGTATACTCTGTGGAGCAGAGTATTGACCACGATGAAGCCCGGCTAAGTGGGAAATGCACATCGCAAGTGAGCGACCACATCGTGTACGTCGAGGTAAGTCTGTCATTTTGTTATATGCTCGAACTACCGATAAATGACTCGCAATGAATAGGGCAATGAATGACTCGCACTCGATCCATCTGTGCTGGCGAATACGAGGCAGAGGCTTTAGTCGCTGGTTGGGAAATTCACTGACGCTTGCGAGGTTGGCTGAATTAAAGCACTGCGAAACTCGGCTTACTGCCGCCTCATTTTTTTTATTCAGTTCTCATACGTGCCTACGAGTTTTGTGGACTAATCTTCATTAAACCTGCGGCGTGAACGCGTAGTTAGCTGCGAGTGATACCCAGCCACGGGTGTCGTGCGCGCGACGCAAGCGCGGAAATGTACAGAGGCCTTAGTTTTATTCACGACGAAACCATTAAGCAAAAATAAAACTCAGTCTGTGTGCGTGAGTGCGCGCGCGCCTTTGAAAAATCGGGCTCGATTCTAACTCAATATGATTTTTAACGGAAAGCAATGCGTGTGATAGGACGGCTGATCAGATGGTGATAGAGAGTGATATAAGATAATAAGACAGTGCAGGCAGTAGCAGAGCATTTGCGAACAGTAATGCAACGAAACATGAATGACGAGATGGAGACGTGGCCCTAGCAAAATTGAGCAATGTTCTTGGCGCATCCAGGTCACCCAAAATCTGACGTTGCCTTTCATATAAAATTAATTTTATGGTCTAGCATGCCTGGCTGGTTTGAGGAATACCCAGGCAATTTATTTCTCTCATAGTTGTCGTGGTCAAGCGAGGAGAGGCGGAACCTCGTTGTTCAAGGAGGGAGATGCACATGTAAAGCTGGCATCACAGCTCATTGCAAGCATTCAGCTGCTATGTGCCTCTATGCAAACTACAATGAAGAGAAATCGTGCACCAGCCAGCCCCAGAAATGGGGAAAGCCGAGCGACAAACGAAAGAGGCGCTTAGAACAAGACGTTTCGGACCTCTTCTCCTGTGAGTAGAATCCGCTGCTTTATTATATGCTTGAACACTGCAGCCTGAAAATATGCTTTCTGGCCAATTACTTTAGCTTATCTTTTTTATTTCTGTGCATTCAACACGCCACCCTTAATAGCTGCTGTTTACATTTATTGAGTATACCATTAACTTGTTTATTTTTTTTTCGTCCTTCATAACAGGCCAGGACACTAGCACTCAAGAAGGAAAGCCTCATGACCCAAATATTATATTTACCTATCCGGATATAGTGTGCCCACTAAAACAAATATTGGAAATAGAGAAAACAAGTGCTGAGGATATGATTTGTGAGGAAGTACTCAATGATATTGTTCAACAAGTGACGACGAAATTGGAGAAAGAAACCCTAGAGGATTTACTTCAGCCAATGAAGCACAGACCAGTGTACAGATACCTAGAGGTTCTTGAAAACGAAAGAACCCAAATGAGAAATTTCGCCAGCGAAATGGATGACAAGACGGCTCTGATTTGTGCAGAAAAAGTGGTACTTAAAGAGAACCCATGTGACCTATGCCTTCACACAATGGGCCAGGCAAACTGCTCACGGTATGTAATGAAAATTCAGCAAATGGTAGCAAGCACAACACAGAATGAATGAAATCATGTTCATAATACTTATAATTTGCAGATGGCATGAACAGCGTCACGTCCGCATAAGCAGCACTAAAGCACATGTCATCAGGACAAAAAAGAATGATAACGGATTGCAGAAAGCAGCTGAACAATTATGCAAGAAATCATCTTACACAAGTGCTGCAATGCATTACGGTATGCTTTCCAGCAGCATACCACTTCATTTAAAAGAAAAACATGCTGTGCTTTGTCATCAAATCACATCACTGTGCTTCCTGTGCCACAGCAAGATTGAATTCTGTCCTATGCTCATAATAATAAAGTCTAAGACGCAAAATTGTTTTTTCAGGTATCAAGACAGAAGCAATTGCACGAGATGAGCTCCAACAAAAGCTTAGTATTTGCATTGTACAAGTAAGTTTGCTTGCTGTTTTGCCTTCCATGAGTCTCTCTTTGTACGTCAAGTCTTCTCTTCCTTGGCTCTTTCAAATAAATCAATAATTAATCCCATTCGTTATTTTCAGACAGGACTCATCGTGCTTCCAGAGCAACCATGGCTTTGCTGCAGCCCAGATGGTATAGCCAAAATTGATGACGAAACGGTGGTCATTGAGATTAAGTGCACATATAAGTTCAGAGATGAACCTTTCATCCTGTATGAAGAAAGGCGCAGCCTACTGCCTTACTTAGTTTTCAGTGGGGATGAGATTGTATTGAAAACCACACATAGCTACTACAGTCAAATCCAAGTGCAAATGTATATAATGAACCTTCACAAGGCCATTCTGTATGTTTACAGTCCTAAACATTCAGTGATAGTAAAAGTAAACCGGGATGAGGCCTTTCTGTGGAATCTGATTCCAAAGATGGAGTAGTTTTATTTTAAGTTCTTAATTCAGTTGTTGTTCTAGGCCTCAATACTTTATTTCTTTAGCTGGTTCAAGACGCTTTGTTCAAGTTATTTTAGATTATATAACCACCATTTTTATCATGTACATGCCGAATTCTGTATTAATTTGAACACCTATGCATTTTTATTCCAGGAATATCCAGTAATTAACCATATTTAAGAATTTTGTGTTCAGGAGTTATGTATTTAAAATGTGTTACATTATGTGATATTTATTGCCATGAAGCAAGTCTGGCTATAACAGGTGCCTTTTGAAAGGACGTGCCGTGTTAATTTAGAACACCTGGAGATTTTAAGTGTTTGAGCATGAATTTTTGTTGTAATGGTAGCTTTTTCATTTGTTAGCCCTAGTGTCCCCTAGTCATAGCATAGAAAAATTTGCCAGATAAAGCTCTAACATAATTTATCCATAATAAAATTGCATTTCAATAAAAAAGCAGAGTAATGCATGAAATAAATTTTTAACAAAGCACTAGCAAAACTGAAAAATGTAAGTTATCAATAATATACCACTGAAAGTAGCATGCAAAGACCACATGACCAATTAGGGGAAGTGTCAAGCATTGGTTTGCAAGAGTTTTATGTCCAAAGAACAACAGTCACAAGCTTTAACTACACTAAATTTCAGTGCATTGTTTTGCATTTTCATTGTACATCAGGCTGACAGCCCAGATGTGTCGCACTGTTCAGGCTAGCCAGACGTCTAAGTTTAAGATGTCTCATTTAAGTTTAGTCGGGTGTAGCTCATGTTCAATAAATAAGAGTTCTGTAATATGAAGTCATCATCATCATCAGCCTTACTACACCCACTGCAGGGCAAAGGCCTCTCCCATGTCTCTCCAGTTAACCCTGTCCTTTGCCAGCTGCATCCACCCTTTGCCTGCAAACTTCTAAATGTCATCTAATTATCTGCCACCCCCCACTACGGTTTACTTCCCTTGGAATTCATGTTGTTACCATCAGTGACCACCGGTTACCCTTTCTTCACATTACATGTCCTGCCCATGCCTGTTCTTGATTTCAACTAGAACGTCATTAACTGAAGTTTGTCAGGTTACCCACTCTGCACGCTTCCTATCTCTTAACATTACACCTACGATGAGGTGATATGAAGCGATGTTCAATAAACCATATTTCTGTGATATCATTTCAGTGCCGTATACTGGCTTGCGTCCACTGCTTTCACTCTTTTGCTGCCATCTATGGGAGAATAAAAAGTGAAAAGCACAGATCTGCTGTGCAAAACACATGGTGACCAACACAGAACCTTTTACAACAAATGAAAGTCAAACAGAAGTCCTCAGTGCTGTGATTAGCATACCCATTTATTGGCTAGGATGCATACAATTAAAGAGTTATGAACTCATTTGAATGTTAACATGAACTGTTATAAATGTAATTCATAGAAAGTAATGTATGGACTACATCAAGCAAAGCAGGCCTACTGCTTAATTATTGGAGGTTGCAAATTTACTAGGGCAGCACACACTGAAAATACTTTCTTCATGTGTGGGATCAGGCTAAGCGGTACTCTGTTCCTTAGAACATGAAAAATTTTCAACCTTTGGATTACTCTCTCAACATGGATACGTATAGAGGCAATCTTGTAAGTCATGTCTATGTCATCATCAGACATTTGACCACCCGTTGAATTAAAAGGAGGCATAAGTAGCACCGCACCTTTCCCTTCTACCGTTGTGCAGATGCTTGGAAATCCTTTATCACTTAAAATTAAATCGCCTGGTCTAACAAGCTCCAGAAAGCCAGAGTCTTGGGTAATGAATGAGTCAGTGTGTCGCCCTCCATAAACTTTGGATACGAAGCTTATCATACCATTAGGAATTATGCCAATTAAGAATTTCAGCGTGTATCCTCCCTTGTAATGTGAATACAAAATATGTTGACAGTCAGGGTTTGAGGGTGCTTCAGTGCGGATCTCGGTACAATCTATTATTAAGGTGCAGTTCGGGGGTAGTTTTCCTTAAATGGGGCAGGCAAAGAAAGTTTGATCGCTCTCCGGGAAGGCATGAAGACGCAATCCTTCAGAGCGATGCTTAAAATACCAAGTGTCTTCCTAAAAACAGTGGATGCTGTTGAGGGTGCAACACTGAAAATTACCCCTAGTGCATTATATGTTATCCCAAGACGTAGCTTGGCGAGAAACGAGCACAGCCTATCTTCCTTTGACATAGTATTGCGCCTGTACTTCGGAGGAGGCAGCAGGTTCAAGAGAAGGCAGAAGACTTGTAGCGTCACTCCACACAAATCTTGCAGCGCTTTTTCTTTTTGCTTTAGAGACTGAAAGCCTTGAAACCCACAGTTTTTCTTCCAGTTGCCATCCGTACTTGCAACCTTCAGCAGAATAAACAGAGAACACGGTGAAATTCACAGGCAAATATACTTTAGCAAGAGGACTAACCAATGAAAATTGGTATTTACATCTCCCTGCAACTATGCTCATTCATTCCAAAAAGAAAATAAGCACCACCACTATAAAATAAGAGAATGTTATACAGGAATAAAAATTAACAACAAATGTAATCGCACTGAATCCAGAACTCCTCTGTTAGCCCTAATAAATTTTTAGCTACAATTAAGCAACTGATAAGGGAAAACCGCAGCATAGTCCAACCTTGTGACTCATTTCTGCATGCACAACTTGAGTAGATGCATCAGTTCCATTTGTCGCAGAAAGAAGTATAGTAAGCTTTCCTTGAGCCACACACTCTCATGGTTTGGCATGCCTGAAAAAAAATTATGTATAAATGACTATGTTGTATTGCACTGACATGTTTTCAGTGCTACATGTGAACAGTGTTGAAAGGGCAGTATTAATAGAAAATTAATGTTCAGTTTGTGTCGTTTTTTGTATACACAGAAATATGATCCCATAATTAAAAGGTGTCCTCACAGCATCTGTCTTTGCAATGAAATGACTTTCTCCTGCGCCACACACACTCATTGAAGTATGCGAGTCACTTGTGCTGATCGTCGAAGCCGCAGCTGCGCTCATCTCCAGAGGTGCATGGCTGAGATCCATCATGTGAATGTCCTCTGTAATGGAGGTTCCTGGTTTATGCATTGTCGCTTCATCGTCAGTACTTCGTGATGGATTTTCACTTCCTGCATCGAACTCTCTAGATGATATTGCCTGGTTGAGACGCCTTTGCCACCTGCACTGAACCGGTAAAAGTAACATTACTACCAACCTTAAACAGGGTGCAGCCAAACTCATCGTGCAATTAATTTTTATATTTGCATCTCATTGCCATTTTGAATGCCCTCCCAGTAACAATCCATGACGGGATTGAAAGTATCAAATAAAAAAGCAGAACTTATTAAAAACACAAAGCTGCATTTTACATTGGCAGTTTCACTTTTTCGTTTCATACCTTTGCGCCCTTTCCTTGTCAGGTGCTTTTTTTCTGTAGATCGGAGGGAAAACGGTAGGGATGTAGGCTGGATGTTGGCTAATGCTGCCTACAAAATGTCTGCTGCAAATTCGTGTGTGCTCCTTAGGCAACCAAACAGTTCCATCAGGACTGCATAAGAAAGAATAGTATGCTGCTTGCTACGCGCCTTTTCCCTGAGAAGGGGTTGAAATCCATTCAAGTGATTTCGTTCGCTTCTCTGCTTTTAATCACACAGTAAACACACAGAGTGAACAGCATTCGCCAAGAAAATTTCCTTTCCCTCCCGAAACACATATTAATTCTCTCTCTGTAGTAGTGAATGGCAGGTATAAGAATTTCTCAGCGCTCAACAATACGGGTTGCAATGCCAAAAATCACATAATAGAAGGAAGTAATCCAACAAAACAAAATTAAAAAAAATAAAGCAAACAAAAAGAAGCTCCGCGGGCGACATTGACCGCAACCCCCGCCACTGTCGCGGCCACACCCAGGGTTTTTTTTTTCTATGTGGAGGTTTGGCCTTTGCTGTGGAGCAGTGCCACTGAGCTCACGTTAGAGCGAACTCACTTCGTCGAGCTCTCGACACTCCGTTGAACCTGTCAACTCTCCACCGTGTGTTCGAAACTTATTTTGCCCCCGAAAGGGCGCAGCGGGGTTAGCGGAGCCTCCTCCAATGCACACCCATGAAGAAGCCGGGCGCCGGGCCGGGGGTGGCTTGTACCCATTTTTACCGGTGGGTGTCCGGCGGTGGGTTTCGAACCAACCACCTCCCGCAGCCGAAGCGAACGCCCAGACCACTAGGCCACGACTGCGGTGAATGCCCCAGGCACTTCCCATCGTTATTTAGCCGCAATGAAGCTTGGTTATTGCTAATGAGGCGTTCTGCGGCAGCTGCGGGCTCGTTTCGCGCTGAACATCTCACAAAAGGCAGCATGCGTTAATTCATGGATACGTTCCTCCGTGTCGTGTAACCAAGACAGCTCCTGCGCACCCAAGGTACCCTCGCAGGTAGTTTTCTCCATCACCGCTAGATGGAAGCACCTGTCCTAACAAAAACAACAATTTCGTTTGGTTTGCTTGCTCGCCCTGCTCTTGCCAGTGGGCGACTTGTGCCTGTCACTTACCTCTTCTTTTTTGAACGTCACATTCTTATGTCTTAACGAGAATGTCAGTGATGCGTCAAGGACACTGCATCGTACATACTGGCTGTGTCCGCTTAAAGCGCACATATAAACACGCGGAAAACTTTTTATAACTACACTGCAGCCCTCTTACTATTTGTAATAAGACCTAGCTGTGTTATGTTTTTTTTTGTTAAAGTGACCCCAAAAAATTAGCGCATAATGAACTGGCAGTTTTTTGTATTAAAGGTTCTAGAGAGTACAGTTAAAATATGAGAGCTTCGGCTTTAGCATCATAAAATTCTATCTGCTTCTAAAGCACGCGGATGAGGCGTGCAAACTTTATATGTAAACAAGAGCTTGACTGCTAAAATTCATAAATCCGCCAAGCATTTTGGCGAAAAAGGCAGATAACACGTTTTTTTACGCTATTTATTGCCGTATCGTTGCACCTGGCGGCCGCCTGTGGACGCTGCGACTAGACGTCATTACACCCGCGCGCTGACCGTTCCCGCAGAAGCACGACTGCCATGGCGTCGGCCGCTCGTCGTCTGTCTGTCGTCTGCTCACGGCGTACACAGATGTCAAGACGCTAATCGAAGCTGTCTACATGCCATAACCGTATGCACGCTTACGTACGCTAAATGCAGCTATTTTTTCCGGACCTTACGCCATTTCTAACATTCTCACTTTTAAAACAGAGGCGCGACGATGTTTAGACTGGTGGTGCCATCTGGTGGTAAGGAGGAGAACCATTGTTGTCAACAAACCGACGCCCCTCGAGCCTAAAGGGGGCAGAATCGTCAATCTAAATAAAAAATAAAGCAAATTTATTACTCGTACGTTTTCTTATCAGCGACAGGAGACGAAGCGAAAGACCAATGGCCCATTTATGGCCCCTGAAAGCGTCGAAGAAGGCAGTTAGAACGAAGAATCCAGTCCGAAGCGAGGCTTCATGCAACGAAGGGCGCCGCCATATTCGTCGCAGCGGGAATGCAATGGGGGTGCCATGACATCACGCTCTTCACCTCGCGCCGGGCGGGAGGGCTTGGTGCGCGCTCGTGAAACATCGAAAATAAAACCATCCGCTGAAAAATATGCCCAGTGACGACTAGATTTCGGTGTAACCACATTCCGAGAATCTATTTTCAGAGTTTTTGCTCAATTTGAAGATTCTGCTTCAGTATCCAACTCCGGCGATTTTTCAGCCATTTAAAGTTAATGGCTGTTTTGTGTTCCTAAGAACCTCCTGTAATGTGTACGATACAAGATTTTCAAAAGCAACCCTCAAATGATTTTTAAACCGCAAAAAACGCAAAACTTGAAACCGCAAAACCGAAACGAGGGAGGTGCCTTCGTGCGGTATTGAGTGTGACGTCACTGCCGTGTTCGCCGCGTTGTGAAGTCCCCGAAGATATCGCAACTACAATGAGCCGCGCTGTCGACATGACTGAAAGCGCAGTGAACAGCTTTTCCGAGACCAGCGAGTATTTAGAAGACGACTCATTCGACGGTTTTGGACTGGACGAGACGCCTTTCAGGTATTATTTACCGCCGTGCCAGCCAACCGAGTCACACAACAGGCCGCGCGTCACCTGCAGCCTGGAGACGGTCTGAACTCGGAGAAGTAACTGCTTGAGTCAATTCTCGTGCATGAATTTATGACACGATCGTCAGAACAAAAGTTAATGTGATGCTCCCGCTGACAGCTGTTCGTGTGGCGACTGCCGGCCGACCCAGCCTGATGAAAGAATCTGCTGCCGGAACGTTGCCGCGGTGCACAACGCTCTTACAGGGGCATGCATCACCAACAGTCCTCTCTTTGCGAAGCTTTGTCTCGATGGCGAGCTTTTGGAAATGAATTCACGCCAGCCACACTTATACAATCCAACATACTTTGCGCACGCTTACCGTGGTGCGCTTCATCTTGACGGCCGCGCTTCGTTGAGCTGGGCGCTGCGATGGGCGGCTCTACTCGAATAACGACGGCACAGAATCTGCCTTCAAGCGCTGGTTGAACGAAGCCTTAGCGAGTCCAAAGCTCTCTCTGAGGACTGGCGCGAAATGTTCCGAACACAAGCGGGAATGCATCCTCGGAGACCAGTTGACACGGCGGACAGCTCTCACCAACTTGTCGCGAAGGTTCTTATCGCTAGGAAACCTATGGTAGGTCACGCCCTTTGTCACAGATGAAGAATTTGTGCACCCCAGAGCACAACAGAAGTTGCCGTGACTCATCACTCTGGCGTACACATCACATCAGGCACGTTGAGAAGGCGCGAAATTGCACAGGTGGTCGAAATAATTCCGGAGACCTCCACTACGGCACCTCTTTGTTCCTTTCTTCTTTCACTACTTCCTTCCATCACTCCTCTTACGACGCGGGCCAGGTGTCCGTGACGCGTAATTTACTTTCCTCTAAACTAATTTTCAGTTTTCGCCTGCACTGCCAGCGCCAGCGCACGCCCGACTAGCTTGACACGCCGACACGCCAGTGACGTCACAGTACAGGGTGGCCTGTAGATGTTGCTTGATCGATGGGTGCCCCTCGCGTCAGCTCGCGTTGAGGAGCGCTTGTCTTCCAAATTCCTTTGCGGAAAAACTACGCCGCTTTCAGGTGCGAAATTTTACATGAGAGATCACACTACCATAAAGAATACAGACTTAAAATTTCATTTCTATCGATGAACATCGAAAAGTCGGCAGAGCTGCCCTTTAAATGTGCCAATCCCCACCACTGTTAAGTGCACACCAAGGATTCCTTTTGTTATCCCGGTAGCATTTGGTGCACCAGCACAGGAGCAATGCTTTTTTCTGCAACTGCAGCATCGCGCAGTCCTTCGAAACGGGTTTTGCTTCCCAAGGTTTAGGAGAGCCTCTCCCAAGCGCGCACCCCTGTGCACGACCGGCCGTGCCCTGAGGAAGCCGGGCGATGGACCGAAGAGGGGTGGGAGGAGCGCTGGGACAACACCAGTTTTTGTCCCCGGGGGGAAAAGGTGGAAAAGGCAACAAACGTTCCCCCTCTCCCATCTTCCTTCCCGCCTTTTACAGGAGTGAGGGGCCAGTCGTATCTCCCACCAGCAATGTGCACTGTCGGTTTCGAGGAGCCTCTTCCTATTTTTTGCGCAAATCGCGAAATTCAGGGAAAGCTACGTAACCGTCAGTTTATATAAAAAAAGAATTGCGGTCGATTCGCGCAGTTAAGCCAAATGCAAATTAGGTGCGCTAGCACTTCAGCTTTAACCTCGGTTCCGGTGTTCGGGTATATATTGTTCACGAATGTAAGTTGTTCGTATAGCGTTAATGGGCTAATGCCCATATACACCATTTTACGCGGAGCGGGCAGGAGAGGGAGAAATACTCTCAAACACGTGCGCTGCGCGACACCCCACTGTTGCCGTCCTCCCCTGGGCTGATAATCCTGAGCGCGGAGCAACGTCCGCGTCTGCTTAGCTACCGGTCAGGCGCGTGTTTGCGTCTGTACAACATAAGCAGCAATGTTGTGCGGAACACCAACGTTTTATAGACGTCATTGTTTTATTGTGGGTTGCGGAAATAGTCGACGAAAGTAGAAAAAAAAACAAACGCCGCCAGTTTGTGCGCGGACCATGTTGTGCGAAGGTCTCAGCACGTCTGCGGTGTTCATTTCTTCACCGCTTTTCCGCCGGTCCTGAGTTGCATTGGCAGTGGACGTAGTTGGTGAACAAAAGATACTTGCGCCAAAAAAAAGCTTAAACGTTAGCGCACTTTGTGAACGAAATGCAGACAGAAACAAACCCACTGCCTGTGCCTAATATCGGGCGCGGAACGAAGCGAAGCGCGTTGGTTACCAAACTATACTCTGTGCATAATTTTAGGAGATCAAGTATTTCGACGGCCTTGGCAGAGCTCTTTTAATTCAGCAGTACACTACGTGAGGACTTCACAAATTTGGCCACAACTTCGTTTCGCCGCCCCACATGATCGTCAATATCGGGAGGGTGTGGGCATCGCCACCTGAAAAAATAAACATGTCGTTAGTGCAAAAATACTAATTTATTTGCACATCATGGCATGAATAGAAGCGGCGACATGAACTTTTACCCAACTGCAAAGTGAGGAAAAATGCAGTCATGTAACGTAAGACGAAAAAATACACGGCATGCACAGAACGGTAAACTCTGCCATGCATTGGCATAAATAATTCGACTGAAATGGCATCGAATGCACTGTAAAAAGAAAGCCACACAATGCATAACCGTGCCAGAGATACAACAAACGCAGCGACTTGAGCAGTGCCCCGACCCGATTGAGATTGGAATTCTCAACACAGGTGCGGCGATTCTGCCTATCAGTAAGTGGTAATAGCGTTCCATTAGCGTACCAACCTATTAGATCGTGTAATTGCACATTTTCTGGTATTTGTGCACAAGTGAGTACTGGCTGGAGCGGAGAAGGCGAGAATACGAATTGCTTTCAGTCAACTGGCTTGTATCGCTCGTAGTACGAACAGCCCTACGCAAGCGGCAAGAGGGGCCGAATTTCGATTTCATCGCGCGTATCTCCGCAAACAAACATTCTAATCATCAGAAGTGGATGCGTTTCAGTCATGTACTCGCTGTTTCCAAAATGTTCAGTTTGTAAACGGGGTACTCTGTCGCAAGCTCAGCATCCAAACTGTCACACTTGCCATGTCCAAGCAGGCAGCGAAAACGTTCATGAAAAACTGCGCTCCACGCAAAACTAGATATTCATTGCTCTCCGCGATCTTGTGTTTCAACACATTTTGCTTTCGTTTTTCTAACATGCAACACCATGCCGCATTTGCCCTACAGGCAACCGGCGACAAAAACTACACGCGTGGACTGCGAGCATGGCACTCACCGATGCTGATCGTTCGCTGCGTCGAGCAATGATCGCTTGCTCCGAGTTGGTTATTGCAGGAGCTAATGGCAAAGCACACACGAGGATGGACCCGAGGCGAACGCCCACCCAAAATGTGTAGGCTTGGCAGGAATAAAACGGGCGAATGACACTTTCAGAGATCGCACGCTGCTTCGGCTGCAGCCCACGGGCAATAGTAAGAAACTCTATGCATTCACCGGCACTTCCCATAGTTATTTAGTCGCAATGAAGCTGGGTTATTGCTAATGAGGCGTTCTGCGGCAGCTGCGGACTCGTTTCGCGCTGAACATCTCACAAAAGGCAGCATGCGTTCATTCATGCATACGTTCCTTCCTGTCGTGTAACCAAGACAGCTCCTGCGCACCCAAGGTGCCCGCGCAGGTAGTTTTCCCCATCGCCGCTAGATGGAACCACCTGTTCCAACAAAAACAACAATTTCGTTTGGTTTGCTTGCTCACCGTGCTCTTGCCAGTGGCCGACTGGTGCCTGTCACTTACCTCTTCTGTTTTGAACGTCACATTCTTATGGCTTAACGAGAATGTCAGTGATGCGTCAAGGACACTGCACCGTACACACTGGCTGTGTCCGCTTAAAGCGCACATATGAACACGCACAATACTTTTTATAACTGCACTGCACCCTCTTACTATTTGTAATAAAAACTATAGCTGTGTTTTTTTTTGTTAAAGTGACAGCAAAAAATTAGCGCATAATGAACTGGCAGTTTTTTGTATTAAAGGTTATAGAGAGTACAGTTCAAATATGATGCAGTAAGTGCTGCATCAGTGTCTTTATCGCAAAAAGAACTTCGCTTCCTGAATTGCACATCTTAGTTTGTGTTTGCTTGCAGGGATCCGGGTGCATGAATGAGCTCTATGCGTTGTTTTCTATTTTGGTGCCTGAATGTATTTATACGCGCAGCGTGCCAAATAAATGTCAGTCGCTAGTTCAGCGCTGTGTTGTACATTTCCTCCTTTCTTCCGCTCTTTTCTTTGGCCTTCGGCCTTGCGCTGTTTCAATCATATCAAATATGAGAGAGCTTCGGCTTTAGCATCATAAAATTAAAAATGGCCCATTTTGTTCCTGCTTATGTTAACTTTCCTGCTTATACAACTTAAAGGGGCCCAGCAACGCTTTTTTCATATGCTTTAGATGATTTCTTCATGACACGCAGATACCGTATCAAAAAGAATCACTGGAATCGGTGCACTAGAACGGGAGTTATTAAGTAATGAATTTTCAAAATACAAGCAAACAAAACATTGCCCTCGACTCAAATTTTCCCGGTCTTCTCTTTGCCGTTTCACTCACGCAATGACGGCACGCGGCGAGACCAATCGAAACGCACGGGCACGTCACCAGAACGTCCGTAAGATAGCTTAATGGTTTCCTGGTCGCTGTAACACGTTTCCGCTGACGCTGACGGCGTCGTTTCCATAGTTAAAAGCACTGCTCGAATCTAGAAAGAATCCTTTCAGGTAGCATGGCTGTTTTTGTATTTTCTTGTGAGAACGTGAAGTAAGCCGAGCCTGCCGGCCGGCCAGCCTGGACGCCGGCAGACGGGATGCCGTCTGCCAGCGTCATAAAAACGAGCTAAACAGTGTTCTTGACGTAAGTAATAAAGCCTGGGATAGGAAAATGAGAAATATATAATTTTTCTGGGTCACTGGCCAATGCCGAGTTGCTGGTAAAAGGGACAACTGTGGCACGAGCGAATTTGTTGCGAGAACCGCCTCGCAGCTGCCTCTGACCCGACGGGGTCCGGCTCGACTGGCGCCCTCTAGCTCCGCTGCTGAGGGCGTAGCGGATATTGACCACGCTATTATTTTATTGCGAGATAATGCTGTTGACAGAAAAGCGGTGTGAAGAGTAGGCCTTTTATTATAGCGCAGGCGCCTTCCGAAGCGCCGGCCGCTTTGGCTTGACGCGAAACGAGCTATAGGCCTAGCGACGACCACGGCAGCCAGGCAGCAGCAGAGCTCGTCGCCCGGAGCGCCCGCGAGCGGTGCCGTTGCCGTAAGCTCGCAACATAAGCAGGCATGCTTTGTCGCTGCTCGAGTATGGCTGGCAGTCTTTCTGATAACAAGGCGATCTTGTGTTTCCTTGCGATATTTATACCAAGCCAAGCAGCGCTCAGGCACTAGGCACTACTGCATGGCGGCGAAGTGCGACACCGGTTGTGGGCGGAGCTTGGGCAGAGCGGCGCAGCAGGAGGCCACGAAGTACTTTGATGCAAAGTGATAGCCAGCGCCCCTGCTGGGGCTTTTTTTCTAACAAGCTTTGAAATGATTTTGCGTCAGAAAGATGCTAGTTTTTTCAATTTAATATAAAAGGACACAACAAAACAACATATTTTTGCTCACGAACACAATTAGCTTGTTATTAGTTGTTCATCCAATCGTACTCGTCCGCCAGCTGAAGTCATATCCGCTGCAAAAATGCAAAAGACCACCGCTGTGTGCCGACGCCGTCAGTGCCATGATTTTGATTCTCGAGCAACTTAAAATATTAAATACAGAAATATGCGTGTATGACCGGTGGTAATAGCGTCGCCATAACTCAACAATTACAACAAGGAAGCAAAACAATGCACTCAGATTATGGTGCAGGGCCCCTTTAAGTCTGCAGTGAAGCTCTGCCCACATGCAGCCTCCGCGCACAGAATTCCTCCGCGACAAAAAAGTAGTCCGCTGCTTAAACGTTTCTTGTTACGTAAACAAGAAGCTTATCACAAGAAAAAATTATAAGCTTTAGGATTTTGACACGTGGATTGTTTGATATAGTCAATCATTAAAATGCTGATTTCGTTTACAGTTGCGGTTGGCCAGCGGAGTAATACAAGACGCCGCGGACCGCGGCCCAGTGTTAGCAACTGCTGTTTTTTTAAGTTGTATCCCACTTTTTTTTATAGGGAGAGGATGTTGTCACCTGCACATGGAGGGAGGAAAGTCACTTGCGTTAAAGTGAACCAGTTCACTGTACTTGCGTGATCTCACTCCCACTGCTGTCTGCGCATGCGCGGCATTGCCATAAGCTACAGCGATGGAGACTTCATTATAGTCTCGTTGTCTGCTTCCCACGACGCCGCGGCCCCACAGCCACCGCGGTGTTAGCGTCAGCTCTAAACGTGACTGTAAGGTGCAACTCGCTCGCTTCACCATTCGAGCCAAATTTGCGGCCGGTGGTACGGCTATGCAAGTTTCGTGCGGTATACCAGACTGCGCCTCGCAGTGGCAGGCGTCGTGTCAACGGCATCGGAAGAAGAAATTCTTAGTAGACATTCGCTGTACACAAAGAAGCAAGGATTCGTGTGAACAGGATATGCGCCATCTCGCAAGGGGTTTTAGGGCCTTCAACAGGACCTCGCCGCATGAACATTCCGAATACAGTGTATAAAAGGTTCGTGCATGCGAATTATCTCGTCTGCATGTCTCTTGACACTTTGGTTGCGCCGTCGAATCTGCTTCTAAAGCACGCGGTATAATATAAAGATGCGGCGTGCACCGCGAACGACTTTAAAGGGCAACTCCGGCGATTTTTCAGCCATTTTAAAGTGACACTGAGGAGAAATTGAAGTTAACTTGTATCGACAGAATACCAGCTCCTGATTACAAAAACGCCACTCATACTGACAACATAGGTCTTGTAACGTAGAAAAAAGCAAGAACCAAAATACAGATATCGCCGCCACAGGCCAAACTCGCAATTACAAGCGTGCTGACGTCGTAGGACAGAACAGTGTTGCTAGAACCAATGCAACACTAGAACACGAGAAATCACCAATCACTGAGGCGCAGCCAATCCATGCGCAAATCTCCTTAACGCCGCCAGGTGGCGCCACGATCCCAACAGCTACGCGCGCTCCTGCAGCATCGGGACCAATCATCGCCTGATCACCGGCGGTAGGCCGGCTCCCGGTATTCCGCTAACGGTAACAAGGTACACGGTATGCTAAAAGTGTCTATTTGCTATAACTTAGCTGACGACTTCGAGAACGGGATCCATCGTAACGCTATCAAAACGCCGGTGCAAACGTAAACGAAGCGACGTTAGCGACGGCTGCAATAGCCGATATATGCCTTCAACGTGCGGCCGGCGGTAGCTTTCTTTTCGGCTGCTGCCAGGCCGCACTGTTCGCCGTCAGAAATCACGGAGTCTGCATTACGTCTTCTGCACGTCATGTTTCACGTCACTTAGTCCTGTGTCGTCATAAGAGAATCCCAAGTTTGAATCAGAGCGGTGGGAAAAACTTTTTTCAACTTCGAATCGAAATTTCTTAGAAATAAATGCATCTTTCGCTGCCGGCCAAGTGGCAACAAAACCATGAAATGCCGAACTATCGGATTTTGCCGTAAAAAAAAATATTAATATAGCTCTCCTCACAGTCCCTTTGAGTTAATGGCTGTTTTGTGTTCCTAAGAACCTCCTGTAATGTGTACAATACAAGGTTGTCAAAAGCAACCCTCAAATGATTTTTAAACAGCAAAAAACGCCAAACCGAAATGAGGGAGGTGCCTTCGTGCGGTATTGACTGTGACGTCACTCCCGTGTTCGCCGCGAAGTGAAGTCCCCGAAGATATCGCAACTACAATGAGCCGCGCTGTCGACATGACTGAAAACGCGGTGAACAGCTTTTCCGAGACCAGCGAGTCTCTAGAAGAGGACTCATTCGACGATTTTGGACTGGACGAGTCGCCTTTCAGGTATTATTTACCGCCGTGCCAGCCAACCGAGTCACACCACAGGCCGCGCGTCACCTGCAGCATGGAGACGGTCTGAACTCGGAGAAGTAACTGCTTGAGTCAATTCTCGTGCATGGATTTATGACACGACCGTCAGAACAAAAGTTAATGTGATGCTCCCGCTGACAGCTGTTCGTGTGGCGACTGCCGGCCGACCCAGCCTGATGAAAGAATCTGCTGCCGGAACGTTGCCGCGGTGCACAACGCTCTTACAGGGGCATGCATCACCAACAGTCCTCTCTTTCCGAAGCTTTGTCTCGACGGCGAGCTTTTGGAAGTGAATTCACGCCAGCCACACTTATACAATCCAACATACTTCGAGCACGCTTACCGTGATCCGCTTCATCTTGACGGCCGCGCTTCGTTGAGCTGGCCGCTGCGATGGGCGGCTCTACTCGAATAACGATGGCACAGAATCTGCCTTCAAGCGCCGGTTAAACAAAGCCTTAGCGAGTCCAAAGCTCTCTCTGAGGTACACGCTGTCTTAGCAATATGGCGCGAAATGTTCCGAAGAAAAGCGGGAATGCATCCTCAGAGACCAGTTGACACGGCAGACAGCTGTCACCAACTTGTCGCGAAGGTTCTTATCGCTATGAAACCTATGTTAGATCACGCCCTTTGTCACAGATGAAGAATTTGTGCACCCCAGAGCACAACAGAAGTTGTCGTGACCTATCACTCTGGCGTAGACATCACATCAGGCACGTTGAGATGGCGCGAAATTGCGCAGGTCGTCGAAATAATTCCGGAGACCTCCACTACGGCCCCTCTTTGTTCCTTTCTTCTTTCACTCCTTCCATCACTCCTCCCTTATGTCGCGGTCCAGGTGTCCGTGACGCGTAATTTACTTTCCTCTAAACTAATTTTCAGTTTTCGCCTGCACTGCCTGCACCAGCGCACGCCCGACCAGCTTGACACGCCGACACGCCAGTGACGTCACAGTACAGGGTGCCCTGTAGAAGTTGCTTGATCGATGGGTGCCGCTCGCGTCAGATCGCGTCGAGGAGCGCTTGTCTTCAAAATTCCTTTGGGAAAATCTACGCCGCTTTCAGGTGCGAAATTTTACATGAGAGATCAGACTACCATTAAGAATACAGACTTAAAATTTCATTCCTATCGATGAACATCGAAAAGTCGGCAGAGCTGCCCTTTAAATGTGCCAATCCCCACCACTGTTAAGTGCACACCAAGGATTCCTTTTGTTATCCCGGTAGCATTTGGTGCACCACCACAGGGGCAATGCTTTTTTCTGCAACTGCAGCATCACACAGTCGTTCGAAACGGGTTTTGCTTCCCAAGATTTCGGAGAGCCTGCCCCAAGCGCGCACCCCTGTGCACGAACGGCCGTGCCCTGAGGAAGCCGGACGCTGGACCGAAGAGGGGTGGGAGGAGCGCTGGGACAACATCCTCTAAGCTGGGACCAGTTTTTGTCCCCGGCGGGAAAAAGTGAAAAAGGGAAAAGGCAACGAACGTTCCCCCTCTCCCATCTTCCTTCCCGCCTTTTACAGGAGTGAGGGGCCAGTCGTATCTCCCACCAGCAATGTGCACTGTCGGTTTCGAGGAGCCTCTTCCTATTTTTTGCGCAAATCGCGAAATTCAGGGAAAGCTAGAGGATGTGCGCTGGGTGGACGCCGCGTGTGGTACAAACCGTTCAGTAGCTGTGGCTTATCATCCAGCAGCCCCCCCATTTACTCATTTCATAGACCCACCTTGTACCCCGGAAGAAGCAGAGGAAGCAGCTATAGCAATAGCCATTGCCCACACCAATGCGGCTTATATACTAAGCGATTCCAAAACAGCCATTCTTAACTTCGCCCGCGGACGCGTCCATCCCCCCGCGTGGCAGATATTGAGAATGTGCACCCTAAATCCCGATAGCTCAATACGCCTAGGCGTATTGAGCTCGTGTGGGTGCCGGCTCACTCTGGCAATCCCGGAAATGAGGCCGCCGATAACATAGCCCGAGGACTTATTTGCCGGGCAAATGGCGACCCCAGCCGGGATTTCTCGAGGGAGCGGGCACACACGTTCTCAGAACTAACTCAACAAGCACGCCTTGCCCGTCGACTCTATCCCCCTCCCCACCCCCGCCTATCCCACTCCCAACAAATCCTCTGGAGGCGACTCCAGACCCGAACTCTTCCTACCCCTCAGCTTCTATCCCACTTCCGCCATGTTTCCCCAGAGTGCACTCTATGCGGAGAACCGCACGCCACCCTTGACCACATCCTCTTCGGCTGCCCTGCCGATCCTCCCGCGCAGGGACAGCCCGCCATCGGTACATGGGAGGAATGGGAGGCCCTCCTTGCGTCGCAGGACCCGGACGCGCAACTTCGCTGTGTGAACCGGGGTGCCAGTGCCATGGCCCTACGTGGCCTGGACACATGCGCGTAATGTGAGGGCTGTGCGGTGGCCCTGAGACCTTGTACGGTCCAAACTCACTTGCTTAATAAAGTTTTCCATCCATCCATCCATCTACGTAAACGTCAGTTTATATAAAAAAAGAATTGCGGTTGATTCGCGGAGTTAAGCCAAATGCAAATTAGGTGCGCTAGCACTTCAGTTTTAACCTCGGTTCCGGGCACGCTTAATAATTAATAATGCTTAATAATGCAAGGGCACGCTTAATAATTTTGTGACGGATGACCTCAAGCGCGTCCTCCTCTTGTTTCCGTAGGTGGAGATAAGGAGTCGAATAGAGAATTCGACTGGTTACAAAGGTGTTTGCCAGCCGCGAGGCATCCTTACTTCGTAACCCCCCGCATTTGTTGGAAACCCGGCGGACCATGCGGCCCACCTGGTCCTCCACCTTACGGAGTTTGGCCAATGTAGTGTCTGGCCGTCTGTGTTTGTGGATGTAGAGTCCGAGTAGAGTCCCAGAGTAGAGTCCGTATCTCATCACTTTCGCGTATGGGACAGCTCTCAAGAGAAAGCGATATTTTAGTTGTGCACTTTTGTGAGTGGCGGAGGTGCACAAATTCAGATTTTTGAGGGGAATATTGAAGACCGCAGCGGCGGGCGTAGCTGTCCACTATCGTCGCCGCTGTTTGCAGGCTGGTTTCAATGTCCCCTGTGCTACCCTGCGTGGCCCACAGAGTGATGTCATCAGCGTACAGGGCGTGCTGCACGCCGGCGACACCACTCAGCTGGGCAGCCAAGTGCATCATGGCCAGATTGAAGAGCAGCGGGGAAAGTACCGCGCCTTGGGGTGTTCCCCGCGTGCCGAGTAGATAAGGACCATGCTCTCTATCTTGGATTCGGATGTACGATTGAAGATCCATTAAAAATTGGCTTATGTACCGGAATGTGTTGAGGCCACAGTCGGTCTGGCTTAAATTAGTGAGTATGATCTCCTGTGTTACATTGTCAAATGGCCCTTTAAGATCCAAGGCGAGTACTACCCGGCCATTATGGGGGCATTCGACCGGATCTAGGACTTCCCGATTAAGTTGCAGGAGGACATCCTGTGCGGATCTGTGAGGGCGGAATCCGAACATGGTGCTCGCAAAAACATGTTTGTTTTCAAGATATGCAGATAACCGATCCCGCACCATCGTCTCCTTTAGTTTGCCCATACAAGAGGTGAGAGAGATGGGGCGGAGGTTATCTGTGGCAATTGGTTTTCCTGCTTTAGGAATAAAAGAGACCAGAGCCGTTTTCCAGTCGATTGGCAAGGGGGTGTCCCTACGCCAAATTGCATTGATGTAGTCTAGGAGGTATGCTAAGTCGGGCCGGTTCGTCAAAAGCTTGACGGTGACGTTATACCTTCCTGGCGCAGTGCCCCATTTCATTTTGTCGAGAGCCGCCCGCAGATAGTGGAGCTGGAAAGGTTGATCCAGCTCCGTGTTCTCTCTGCCTGCATAAGAGTACGCAGATCCACGGGTGTCTTGGGCTGTACACAGATACTGGTCCCGAAGTTTCTGTCGCGATTGCTCTCGCGGCCTCACTTTCCGATTCAAAATACATAATCACCGACTCGCGAGGGGCCTTTCCGAACGTCGAACGAGGCTGCATTCCCTTCCTAGCCTATCGAATCTACCAAAATTGCATACGGGATATTGCTGTGCCAGGCAGCCCTAAAACCTTTTGACCCCGCCTTTAGCGGCAGCTGCTCGCACTGTAGTGCGGTGTCTTCTGACACCTATCACATGGTGTGGGCCTGCCCCTCCAACTCCGCTATTCCCCCCATCCCCAACCCAACCCGGGAGGACTGGGAGGCGACCCTGCTCGGCTGCCACGACTTACAGGCCCAACAAGCGTTAGTCTGGCGCGCCCGGGCGGCGGCCACCGCAACTGGGGTCCCAAACTAGGGACGTCCACCTAGCGCTTGTAAGGATCGGTCCCTTACGGGCTGATCCAAACATACCTCCTGTTCCTTCCACATAAATGTTCTCACCACCACCACCCCTACCGAAACGCGGCCGCCGCGGTCGGGTTCGAACCCAGGTACTTTGACTCTGTAAATGTATGAGTAGCCTATTATGAGTAGCAGATTACCGATATCCCTGGCAAGAAAGTGATTTCAGCGGCAAGGGACGTCACCAGTGCGGATAATTGCCATTGCCTGGGAGGAAACAACGTCACTTCCCCTAAAGGCATCCACGGCTTCTAATGCTATCGTATTGCCAAACATAATGTGACCCTGTCCATTTTGAAGCGAAAGCTTCACTACGCTATGTAAAGCCAAGGTCACCATGTTTGCGGATTTCTCATTCATTTGACCTTCAGATAAAGCAAAGGAAAGGAGCATAACTGGCCCCCTGGTAGAGTGGACACCTTAGCCGCACTCTAAGCCACGAAACCGATGAAGAGTGGTAGCTACCGGCCCTCCCTGGGGCAGTGGACACCTCAGTCACGCTTTAAGCGACGAAACCGATGAAAAGCGGGGGCTTCGAAAGCATAGGAAAGGCATGTAACTGGCCCACTGGACAGGGGACACCTCAGTCGTACTAAGCTACGCGGTAGTAGTGACAGCTGTGCGCTGCATGAGTTGGCACTGACAGGAGGGGGAGGATAAACTTTATTTCCGCCGACAAATGTAGCAAACGGTTTGGGGTTATAGCCCCACCAAGTGGCCATGAGCCCGTGGCGTTCGGCGACTTTAGGGCTCTTGTCACAACCGTCCGAGTCGGAACTGTGCAATGCGGCCTCCCACTGGTCTGGATTCGAGAGCTGCAAGGCTCGAGGGTGAGAGTCCCGAGGGCAAGCCCAGAGTATGTGGGATAGAGTGGCATGTTGGCCACACAGTTGACAGGAAGGGGGGTAGACCCCGGTCGTTTGGAGCCTCCACGCAACCTCTTGGGGTTTGGTGGGAGAGCTATGTGCGGGGGACAAGTCGACCTGAGCGGTAGTGCATGGTTGTGTCATGAAATGCAACCATAAGATCTCTCGCCGTCCGCAGGACGGCCGACATCACGTTCCGGTCGACGAATCCTCGGGCATAAGTGTGGGCCGCCTCGTTCCTTGGATGGCATGAGTGCGCAGGGACCCAGATCAATTGGATCGGGCGGAGTTGGAGGTTGGTGGAGTGGAGGAGAGAGAGGGTGACAGGGGAGACCCGGCCTTTGGCTAAATTACGAATCGCAGATTTAGAGTCGCTGAAGATGGTTTCTAGGGCTCTTTAACGTGCGCTGACGTCGCACAGTACACGGACCTCGAGAATATCGCCTCCATCGAAATTCGAGGTGTTGTATGCGTATGCGAATCTGATCAATCATTACAAATAACGCGAATTACCGTTTTTTGAGGCAGTAATCATCTATTTACGTTGGCAGCAGAGGTCGTACTCCATACGAGGCAACAGTGTACAAAGTATAAACCCCGTGCGTGGATTACTGCTGGGGAAATAAGTAGAATATAAAAAATTAGCTGTGGTTTAATTACTACTGAACCAGGTTAGAGAGCGAAAGCTATGGCGTATCGGGCAACTATACACGGCTTGGCGTTTGTAACGTTGAGTGCGTTCCGGACACTGGATAGGCAGCGCACCCACACTGCCACCCTGGAAAGTGGCAGTTAATGGTTGATAGCGAGAGTTTGCTCATCCAGTGAAAGCTCCGGCCTATACCTGCAATGCCGCGTGTCTGCCACAACGGTGTCAGCGCTAACGCAAGCAGCCCACATAACCCTCTCACCACCCCACGTAGCTCAAAGCGCGATTCAGGCATCCACTGACCCAGGGAGCCAGTTATGCGCACTTCCTTTCCTTCAAATCATCGGAGCCTAAACATATACAACGCCAACGCCATTGAACGCAATGAACGCCGACGGCCTATGGCTTCATGAAGTGCCGCGTTTCTGCCACAACGTTGTCAGTGCCAATAGCAGTAATGCAGATGGTTAGCTCTGCTAATGGCACTAACAACGTTGTGGCATAAACGCGGCACTTCATTGCGGCAGCTGAACACAGTACACGATCGCTTGAACTCTGGCACGTGCCACATGCTCGCACTAACTATACGCTTTTCAAATTTTACACCATCGCTTGACATCCCTACAAAACAACCTTAAAGGGACAGTGAGGAGAGCTGTAGTAATATTTTTTTTATAGCAAGATCTCATAGTTCGGCATTTGATGGCTTTGTTGCCACTTGGCCGGCAGCGAAAAATGCATTTATTTCTAAGAAATTCGGATTCGAAGTTGAAAAGATTTTCCCGCCGCTCTGATTCAAACTTGGGAATCTCTTAGGACGACACAGGACTAAGTGACGTGAAACATGACGTGCATACGACGTAACGCAAACTCCGTGATTTCTGTCGGCCAGCAGAGCGGCCTAGCAGCAGCCGAAAAGAAAGCTACCGCCGGCCGCACGTTGAAGGCATCTATCGGCTATTGCGGCCGTCGCTACCGTCGCTTCGTTTACGTTTGCACCGGCGTTTTGCCAGCGTTACGATGTATCCCGTTCTCGAAGCCTTCAACGAAGTTCTCGCAAATAGATACCTTTAGCATACCGTGTACCTTGTCACCGTTAGCGGAATACCGGGAGCGCGCGCCCACCGCCGGTGAGCAGGCGCTGATTACTCCCGATGCTGCAGGCGCGCGCGTAGCTGGCGGGTACGTGGCGCCATCGGGCGACGTCAGGAAGATTTGCGCATGCATTGGCTGCGCCTCAGTGATTAGTGGTTTCTCGTGTCCCAGTGTTACTAGAAGCATTGGTTCTAACAACGCTGTTTTGTCCTATGACGTCACCACGCTTGTACTTGCAAGCTTGGCATGTGGCGGCAATACCTGTATTTTGGTTCTTGCTCTTTTCTACGTTCAAGAGCTTTGTTGTCGGTAAGAGTGGCGTTTTTGTAACCAGGAGCTGGTATACTGTCGATACAAGCCAACTTCAATTTCTCCTCAGTGTCCCTTTAAGCAGTCCGGTACTCCGCCGCCACAGAGGACTCCTCCCTCCCCTCAAGCAGCCGAGTTGGAATCGCGCTTGTTTTAAAATTGCGCTGTATAAGCTCGCGCTTGTTTTTGGATGGTGACAACCTCGTATGAGCCAGGCTTTAGTTTCTACGGGGCCTGAAGGAATAAATGACAGACAAGAAATAGTTGTCTGGCGTTTGAAAACTCCAGGCGTGAAGGCGGACCGGTAGGCAGTCGACGCGTGCTATAGCGAGAATTTAAGATCATTGACACCGCCTATGAAGGCCTTTGTACAACGAACGACTGAATGACGGAACTAGAAACGCAATTTTCTGCATTTATCACTACAGGTAAGCACACGCCAGAGATTATCAGCGATTTGTGTAGCGCTCGCGCAAAAAAAAAACAAGCCAGAAAAGTTTGCAGTCAATATGATTCGAGTTTTAACTGATAAAGCGTTTTGCGTTTCTTCGTGCTCATAAATTTTATTACCGACGTGCTGCTTTTAATAATAGTGTAAATTTCTAATCATGTGTGGAGATAGAAAGTGAAAGCAATGATGAATACGAAACACTGCGCAGACCACGGGACTAGGAAGAAGTAGACGGTAAAGCGCGGTGAATATCAAAGGAGCATTGAGGGCAGCTCCATCCAATTATTTTTCGCAGTACAATTAATTTTATCGCACAAGTACAAGTGAGCACAGCTTCCAAGGACGACCATGTAGTCTCGGCAGCTCGATCTATGCCGCACTCCCGCCTCTGCTCCTTCCTCCCTCCGACCTCACTTGTAATCTGCTTGTTTGGGCGATGCCGTCACCTGGTCGTGCTTAACGTTAGAAGTTATTGCCCGCTTTGCTAGACTTCTCCCGATATGAGCCATTGAGCAAACTCTTTAGCCTTCCAGGGTCATTGCCAACGCTTCTATGCAGGCAGTAGTAGTCGATACCTCCAGCCACCTTGAGCCGTCTTGGGGACAAATGTGTGCCCCACAGGGCGTACAAGGTTCGATGTCGCGCAAGCACCGCGATGCCCCCTCAGGGACCCCCACCGCGCAGGTCCCGCGCTCTTCGGCGCGAGGTCCTCAAGGGCGACGTGATCATCGCTCCGTACGAGGCCACCGTCCAGAACAGCGTGAAGATCTTCGTCGACACCATACGCTGGGTGCACGAGCAGTTTCTTTGTTTGTTTATTGGTTTCATTCCAATACAAGGAAAAAGCGAAGGGAGAGCTAAAGGCTACTAGCCTGACGAAGCCCTCCCTCCGCATACAGTTTCGACAACATTACAACAAAAAAATAAGAAAACAGCACACATATTTGTAGTTACACTCTACACAGTTCTATACCATGGAGGATCCAGTACATATCACTGCACACAAATATATACAACAGATTTCTTGTCGTAGATGTGACAAAAAAGGGGGAAAGAAAACATGAACACAAATGCAGAGGTCAGTCATCGTGGCGAACATATGTACATATGAAAAGGAGGAAAAAAACAGAAAAAGGCGACATCCAACACACAGTAAAAGAGCACTGTTTTACAAACAAACGCTACATATGGCTTTAAGAGAGAAGTCACTGGTAGCGAATTTCTTTCTCGATAATCATTGTTTTGACCGTTTTCTTCTTAATCGATTTGTTGAGGTCGACATCATCTGGAAGTTAATTTAGAATCACCGGAATTTGGTAACTTAAATGCTGTTTTCCATAATTCGTGCGTGTTCGAGGCTTTCTGCGCTCTTGCCTTCGAAGGGCGAGCGTGTGTGTTTCAGCGGGATTGCTAAATGCGTGTAGTTTATATTTTTGTACATACTGCAATAACTGTGCAGGCCGAACCTGCGCTACTTCATCCACACCAACGACACCACGCTGGTGGATCTGCTGGCCGCGCACGAGTACATCGGGGCGCTGAACGAGACCAACGACAGGTACTTCCACTGCGTGCCGGTGCAGCTGGTGCAGGTGAACCGGGACATGAACAGCTCGCTGTTCGTGCCGGAGAGCCAGCTCCGGGACGATTTCTGGCCCACGCACTGCGAGGGGGACGCGTACATCATCCACGCCAAGCACCTCAAGTCGCTTCTGCGGGGCTCGGTGGCCATCAAGCAGTACCCGCGCCTGACTCAGTACGTCACCGGACACCTGCCTGTCGTGGCCCGGGTGGGACACAAGAACATCACGAGAAAGGTATTTGATTGATTGATTGATTGACTGATTGATTGATTGATTGATTGATTGATTGATGGATCGATCGATCGATCGATCGGTCGGTCGGTCGGTCGGGTCGGGTCGGGTCGGGTCGAGTCGGTCAGTCGGTCGATTTCGTCGAAACTTGTTTATAAGGGTTGATACTCTGTCGGTGTATAACCACTTTCCTTTGATGCGAATGATACCACGAAGATTAACGGAGGCACATATCAGTAGAACTTCATTTCTGGCTAGTTCGTGCATTTTACTTTTAAAAAGTGCTTAGCGAGGACGATACAATGCGGAACGCATAGAGGAAGACCACAAGCGCATGAAGGGATCCTGTGGTCGGATGGTGCTCAGGAACGAAGCGGCAGATCCCGCTCAGGGGAGGCCCGCTAGCTACCTCGGTATTTCTTCATCTTCTGCACAGTTTTTATTCATTTCTCATTGCCAAAACTAATCTGCGTGAAACGCTTCGACAAACCTTCCGTCCTCCTTCGGCGCACCAACGTTTCGCACGCATTCGCGACAGGCCGCTTCTTATCGTTCGCAGTCCCTCTTGGCATACTCAATGCCGGCCGGTTCCCAGGTGAATTAGCACGTATGCGGTACGGCTGAAAGCGCATGCAGCGCACCTCAATGACTCACCACCATTTCGTCCTACAGAGAAATGTTCCAGCGCACGGCATAGAGCTTGCTTGCACCGTGTACACGCTTAAGGGTGTGGGACGTCGAATCAATGGACACACCGAATGTATTGCGGAGGCAAGATTACCGCTGGTCCTTAAGGGTAACGGAGTGGATAGCGAAGGCAAGCGTAGCAGGGGGCAGCAGAAAGCTAGGTGGGTGGATGAGATTAAGAAGTTTGCGGGGATACGGTGTCCGCAGCTGGGAAAAGGACAGGGTTAATTGAAGAGACATGGGAGAGGCCTTTGCCCTGCTGTGGGCATAGTCAGGCTAATGATGATGATGATGACAGTACGCGCCATGAAATACCATCGAGATCATAGTGTGTGGACGAGGGCAAACGCCAAAATCAACGACCCGCTTCGCACGCTCAGTGCCTGTGGCATTTAGCTGCTGATCGCAAGTTCGCGGTACCGAACCGGCCCGCGGCTGCCGCACGCAAAAAGGCCCTTTGTGCTTAAAGGACCAAGGTGGTCTCAGATAATCTGAGGCCATCCACGGCGGCGTCCCTCATGTAGCCCAAGTGCCGCTTCAGGACGGTAAACTCCACGTACCACACCATAGCATTCCATGCGATGCCATACCATACCATACCCGGGTTCAAACCTGGCCTCGGCGGTGGAATTTCGATTGAGGCGAAATGCTGGAGGCTCGTGTCCTGTGCGATGTCCGTGCGCATTAACTCTTTCGCTACCGCGGAAAAATGCACGATTTGGAGCGTACTGAAAGAAATTTTTTTTTTCTCAAGAACTAATACACCCAGCACATATTGCAATGCATGAAATTGTAGCTTATTAGTTACACTTCTGAATGAAACAAACACCAGAGTTGTGTGTGCAAAAGTAAATGAACATTTATTTGTGAAATTTGCTAAAAACACAAAAAAGTAAATAGCAAAAACAAAAATTACCGGCTGCACTAAGCCCGAACTTGATTAGAGGAAAACTGGAATATACAAACTGTTGCACATGTTTATAGCTGTCATTGTTCACAGTTTCAGCTATGAGAAAAATTTACTGCACTTTCCATGGCTTGTCAAGTCAGGGGTCATGACTGTGGTGCCACTGTGAAGAGCAGTCAGAGGTGAAGATGTGAAGTAGAGGTAGACTGACAAGTGCTTCACATAAGGTTTTATCTTTGTTCCTCCCTTGTTCTCTGATAGTCGAGCTTGTAGTTTCTTCTTTTTTTCATTCTTTTCGGTTGGTGTTGAATGGATTCTATGAGAGGATTGGGGGCGTGGACTTCTTTTCCCTCATCATACCGGAAGATTTCTTGAATGAGCTGCTCCCTGAAAGCCAGCTGATAAAATTTGGCATTTTAGGCAAGCTCTAAAACATCAGGATCGATGAAATAAGTTTTATCGATGTGCTTCAAAAGCCAGGACACTTTTCAAGTGTTGCCAATAGAAGCTGCCGCCACTGAATCATCCGGGTCCGTTACGTGCAAAAAAACAAAAACAAAAAAGCGAAAAACCAATTTTCAGAAATTATTTTTGATAGCAGAGGGCCAGAATAGATTATTCTGGTATTTCAGTAGAGATACAGTCGTGGCAGGTCATCAATTCCAATGTATATGATGATTCCAATGAACATCAGAATCTCCAACAGATTCATGTCTTCCCATGAGCCGTCACGCCGAATTTGCTGAAAATCTTCATCCATGCATACTTATTAGTGTTTCCGCACACGATCTTCATCATTTCCGCCGTGAAGAGCATCAAAAAAAAGTCGAGAACTCGAGCGAATCTCCGAGCGCCGCTCCGCAGCGATGTACCGATATGGACACCTAGCTGTCGTCTTGGTTGAAAAACGCGACGCGACCTTGAGCATTTGGCAAACTGTCTTCGCCATACGTTGTCAAGACCCTGAAGCACAAAAATAAACCACTCTCATCAATTACAAACCGTATGCACCGCAGAAAACACACAGCGAACGAAAACAGAACTTACATGCAAGTACGCGCTGACGTTCCAGGCTCCCGAGGCGAAGTCTCGCTGCCGAAACCGAAATCCAACGTTTGTACATTGTTGCCCGACTCATAACCGCTGCTTTCGTCGCAAAAAACGAAACCGAAACCGGCCGACGTGCTCGGTCTCAGCTTTCGCTTCCGAGGAACGCGCGGCGACGCGGACGCCATTTTCTCCGGCTGACGGTGCCGCTATAGTGCCTAGAATACTGGCTAGTGTCTCGAGCGGAGGGGTCTCCGCATAGAAGCGTTTGCGGGACGGCAGGCTGGAAACGCTGATTGGTCGATGGGATGCGCTTCTCCGTGACGTTTTTTGACTTCGCCCTCGTTCTCAACCGGACGTGGCGTCAGCGCGCCTTTCTCGACCTCTCCCTAGAGCGCCTGGGGAATCGCTAGGTGCACCCGCCGCGCGTGCGTGGTGAGCGGGTATGCCGCATTCGTTTCGTGATCCTCGGCGCGCTCGTTTCGAGGCGTGTGCAGCTATGGCGTTCGTGCGTGGTGCGCTCGGCGGCGACAGCCAGCTGAAATTTCTGTGCAGTTTTTGCTTGCGGCTTTCGCCGTTTCCCCAGGAGCACGTGGCTAGTGTCGTGCTCGTATTTAAAGTTTTTGCCGCGGCACTACAAGGATCCGCATCAGGCGCGCTTTGAGGACCGCCGTTGGACAGCTACGCTGACGCGCTTGTCGGGGGTGCGCATTCTCAACCCTGAGGTAAGGACTGAACTACATTGTCGCAAGTTTTCTCGTGCATTGAGGACTCACCAAATTGCGGTGCTTGTAACGAAACTTTTTTTTTTTTTTTTTGCAGCGTCGTTCCCTGGATATGCTTCTCGGAAGCCGATGTCATTGTTCGCCGCGGACGCTGGGCCTACTGCTCGCCGCCACGCCGCTGTAGGTTGACGTTGAAGAGCTGCTCCAAACGGCCCTTTTCAGGGCCGCTTCATTGCTTCCTGGAAGATTGCGGGCATCAATCTCGCGGCCGTGTTCCCTCTCTTTGTCGAAATCGGCGCCAGACATCAGAACCCGCGCTAGGCCTCGTTGCAGGGTTAAACGAGTGCAGTGTGGCTTTAGAGACGTTATGACTTGCGCTTAGTCTATCTATATCATTCATTCAGTGCAGTGTGCCTTTGCTTCTTTAGCGACTTCTCACGCCTTGTCGAAATCGGATTTAAAGCTCACGCCACGCCTCGTTGAATGGGTTAACCGAGTGCAGCGCCTAGCTTTGTTTTTGTGTTCTAACCTGTAAGCAGTGCACCCTTCTTCGCTCCTTACTTTTGTTCTTTTCAGTCGTTTCCTGAATCCGTCGAAAGAGCCAGGCTTGCCGGATGGTTGTTCGCCGTGAATGGAACCACGAGGCGATCGCATCTGCATACACAGCACGACTTTGTTCCCTCGTGTTTTTTTTTACCAAGGATTGCTTCGACAGCTCGTGCAAAACGAGGACTGCGCACGCTGTGTCGTCGCTGCTTAGTGAAGAGGCACAAAACGGATGTCGTCCTTACTAAAGGCCCTTCTCGGGGCCACCTCAGTGTTTCCTGGCAGACCACGCGCTTTCCGCCCTGTGCACATGTTCCCCTCATTTCCAATCATTTGTAAGTTGCATATCAATGAATTAATAAATCAGTCAATGCACTTTATTTACCAGAAAAATCTGGCTGGTCACCCTGGGCTAAAAGCTGTGCACACAGCTTGACAAGGCCCAGGGGACCATTAGATGACAGTTTTGAACGTAGGAAAAACAAGTTGGTACTTTAAAAGAACATGGAAAGTACACCAAACAATATAAGAGATAAACATTACAATCGCGCATTACAGTAAAGAAAAAGAAAACACTTTGACAGCAGACATACAGTATCAATTTACACTATAATACATACAAAAATCACGACATTCAGCATTATGGCACGAAATATAAGAACAGCACATAAAGCAAAAAAGAGAATGCAAGTTACAATAGTACAGATAGATTAGCTGTTTACATTTGCATATGCATAAAATTAGTCCTCGTCTCCTTGGGCCTCCTTCAAATCCTGCAGAAGGCTTGAATTTGCAACTGCTAATATCAAAGAAGATTTAGAAGAACTTCAGTTTGGGATACACGGTGCATAGTACTTGAGAAAACAAACAATAGCGCCTACAATGACACACACAGAAGAATAACTATGCAGCACAAGCGCTATCCTGCGCTCTACAGTATGGAACTGTGACTGAAAAATGAACCTTCACGTCAGTGAAATATGAGCCTTTAAGGCTGTCTACAAATTGTTATTACAGAAAGAAAGAAATATTAGTGAATGTTGTGTGAGAGGCTTGCATATTACTCTGTTTGTTTATTTATTTATTTACCCCTCAAGGCCAGTGGCATTACACAGATGTTAGGGTGGGCTTGTCTAAAAGGAAAGTAAAATAATAGAGCCCGGCCCGCAACGCTTAGAGCACAACGGGCTAGTGGCATTACACAGGGGGAATGGTAAATATACGAAAACTGAGAGAAAAATACAGTTGATTACATGAACATTAAACAGCGCCTGAATATACAATGTTAGCTAGTGCTACGCGGAACTGCTCGTAATTTTCAGTGCCGGCAACTTCTGCGGTAAGGTGGTTCCAGTCGCATGAGGTTCGCGGCAGGAATGACTGCGAGCAGCATTTTCTGTTGCATGACATACTTCCAACTTTGTGATCATGATCAATGCGGCGGGATACAGAAATTGTACGGGGGATGAGGTGATCACGAAGAGCGGGATGATGGTACAGCTTGTGGAACAGGGTGATACGAAACACTTTTCTACGCGATGTCAGTTATGGGAGGCAGATATTAGACTTCATAGCTGTGCGGTTGTAGTTAACAAGGATTAAACGCACAGAGTTATTTTGCACCAGCTCAAGATCATTAATGAAGTCATGAGCAGGGTGCCATACACGTGTTGCATGCTCGAGTTTTTATCGTATTAGTGTTTGATAAAGCAGTAGTTTCAAATTGGAAGGAACGTTAAAGTTGCGACGTAAGTAGCAAAGCATGCGATTAGCATTTTCAATTATGTTCTCGGTATGAAGAGACCAGTTAAGATAATAAGTAATGTGGACGCCGATGCACTTATATGATGAGGCTGATTCCAACGAAATGTTATCGATGTAGTAGTGAGGTGGGACGGAAGTTTTTCTAGATACACGCATGACTTTGCATTTGTTCATATATAGCTACATTCACCATTCTTCGCACTGAAGTCAGTGGCGGTCTCGTCAAGTAGTCCCCTGCTTTGTACGTTCACCTTGTTAGCGGCTGTCTTATTTCACACAATTCCACGTTCTACACGTTGATAGGTATCGTGTTCCTGCCTTGGTGGTAGTGGTTTATTTTAAAAAAAAAAAGGAAGCAGAAGAGTGTTGCCGGCTGCGGCAATTGCTATCTAATATCTTAAGCACCCGAGCTGCAGCCGGCGGAAACGACAGGGAAAGGGAGAGGATAGTAAGGAGAAGTATAGAGGGGAGCGACAGCAAGAAAGGACAGGGGAGAGCTTTGTACACTATTTACAAAATACAAAAGTAATCAAGTTCCCGCCACCGTTGTCTTGCCATGCCGCCGGCGCGGCGGCGACGGCGGTGCCATTGACCTGCGGTTGCGGTGGCCAACAACCTCATCGGCGGGGGGGAGGGGGGGGGGAGCCACCCATTCATGTCTTTATCCCACCATGGGACACAGCGACGCCAGCGAGGGGACCATCCCTTTCTGGCTTGACAAGGAGCGCCGACCAGCCGCCTTGAGGACTGAGGGCGGAACAAATTAAGCCACTTCCCAGAACTGAGAAATGAAGGCCGCTAACCCCACTGGTGAAATGTCCGGGCAGGTGCTTTGACCTTAGTGGACATGTCGTGGCGGAATATCTCAGACGTCGACTCGTTTCCCCTGGTATCGAAATGAATATTGCTCGCGTAAACGTTAACATTCAAAGATTGAGTAATGGTACAACGTCTATACCTTTCGCCATTTATTTTTCAATAACAAAGCGCAAAAAAATTTTTGTGCAAATAAAATGAAAAATCGTTGTTTCTATTTTTTTTTTCTTTTTTTATATACAGCAGTCTGTCCGCTCCCCCTAAAACCACTCTCTGTGACCGCCACTGACTGAAGTAATGTAAGGTTGTTAGTGTTGGTTATTTCTCTAAAAATGACGCAAACATCAGCGAATAGGTGAATATGAGAATCCATAAGAGAGCGGGGATCATTAATGTTAGATCAGGAACAGTAGCTAGGGTCCAAGAACTGAACCTTGTGGAACTCCGGAAGACACCTCTGTAAAACAGGTGTTATAACCGTAAGCAATAATTAATTGTGAGCGATTAAGTAGACATTCAATCCATTTCAATAAGTTACAGTCAATATTAAGATGTTTTAGTTTGTGAGCCAAAAGGTTGTGACATACATCGTCGAAAGCCTTTGAAAAATTCAGAAATATACAGCCAGTTAGTGATGATAGGTCTAGAATACAGTGCAATGCATGTGTAAACTATATTAACTGTGTTTCGCAAGAGTAAAGTTTTCGAAAACAATGTTGCGCTGACATAAAAAGTTGTTCAATGAAAGGAAGTTAACAAGGTTGGTGAATATTATATGTTTGAACATTTTGGGTCAAGTATTGGTAAGGGATATGGGACGATAATTAATAGGGGATGCTTTGCTGCCGGATTTGTAGACTGTAACCACCTTTCCGATCTTCCACTCAGTAGCAGCGTTGACTGGTCAATGCTGGAAAAGTTTGGTTAGTATAATGGGCGAATAAGCTGCAGTGCTTTTTAAGTAACGCAGTCATAACCCGGAGCGGAATGAACACTGAGTCCATCAATAAGCTTATTCACACCAGTAGGAGCAACAGTTATAGGTGGCATGAAAACATAGTTGAAGTGGTGAGTTGTAGGCATATGTATACATCAGATATGGGTGTAAAGTTGTCAGTGATTACGCGGTTAAGAATCGTGACGTGAACGTCGGAAGGGATGAGGTCGCCTAACGGGTCAGATAACGCAAAACTATCGTCGGTGGAAGGATTAATGACCCGCCAGAATTTTTGACATTGGTGGTTACATGTGAGTGGAAGTGCTTTTAGCGCTTTTGAGCGCCTGAACATACATGTTGGAAGCCGCTGAATACGAAGTCCGATCGCTCACTAGTTGGCGAGAACTTTGCGATGCGGTAGAGGCTTTCTTTTTGTTAGATAAACGTTTAATGTGATTATTACACTAGGGAGCTATTGAGTGGGTGGTAGCAGTGCGTTCAGGAGTGTATTGTTCTGTGAGTTGGGTGATTATAGCTGTGAACATGCTCCAGTTGGTTTGAATGCTGCGGACACCAAAGCTATGGGAAAGCATCGATAAAAAAAATAGTTCATTATTTATCGCCTGAAAATTTGCTCCATTGTAGTCTCGTATTACTATTTTTTTCTTTTTGTTAGTGTTCGGAGTGGCTAGATAATGTCAGAGTGCATTAGCAAGTGGTCGCTGATGCCTGGCAGGTATGTAATAGGTGAGACTATGTCAGATCGATTTGTCAGGATTAAATCTAGCGTATTAGCCGCGTTGGCTGTTATATTCCCTTGTGAGCACAAATGCACTAACGAGAATACTGAGCGCACATCTAAAAATTCGCGACTTCGAGACGAGAACGGGGACATTAAAGGGGAGTTGGTATCCCATGTTATCTTCGAAAAAATTAGATCGGCAAATAAAACAATACTGAAATAGATCATGGTGCTTTGTTTTTAAGTGTTTCCATAAAAAAGTATGGCAACAGATAAGGAAAGGCTTAGGTGATCGTGATCGAGGAGGTTAGACTGAATTATAGTGCAACAGCTTGAAACAGGTCTTCACATCATTCATATATACTAGAACATTGCAGGAGCCCGGACAAAGCAAAATTACACAAATTACGTTTTAATAGAGATCATGGCAGGAAAGTGGATGAAATATAGCTAAAAGAAGAATTGTGAACCGAAGCAAAGTATGTAATGAGCCAGAAATATGCATATCAAAGAAGACACTGCACTGAGAAAATGGACAGCATGAAATAAATGAGCAGCACAAGTGCAGCGTACAGGCCTTTATCAAAGAATTTATTTTTTGTTTATTTACCACGGCTCCATAAAGCATTATCAAAATTATCACCATTTTCAGTTTTATTTGCTTAGGAGAACGTTAGAGCAATAAGAACTTGGCTCATAAATGCACCTCAAATATTGCCATAAATCATCGTACTCTTCGTCCTGGGCCACAAGAGCTGGGGCTTCATGAGATAATTATTACGGTGCATTAACGAAAATTTCAACATGCCGTCAGCATGCAAAGATTTTAAACTGGCGCTGAAAAAACCGCATTTTTTTAATTTTCGCTGGCAGGAGGGAGTAACTTTCTTGACTGCGCTGCTTTCTTCCTAAGCAAATGAAAGACGTGTATGCCGAGCAAAAACAATTCGAAAATATGTAGCGTAAGATATAACAATAATGCACTGTGAAGCTTGATGCCTTATTGGTCCAGTAGAGTGGAGAGCTGGGCGAGTTAATTGGTTCACGATTGTAGAAAGAAAACCAGCGCAAAGGACGGGGACACAGAACTCGGAACACAGAATACAGGAACACAGAACACAGCGTCGTCCTGTGTTCCTGTTGTGCGTCTCCGTCCTTTGCCCTTGTTTTTTTTTTCCTTAATTGGCCATGCACTTGTGGCAATTTAAGTGCACTTCCTGTGAATTTTGCCCAAAAGTAGTGTATTTTTGCATTCACCTTTTTTACACACTGAGTTGTTTTATCTTTTGGTCACTTCAGAAGGGAGGAGTTAGTATAGAAGTAATTTACTTGGAGAATACAAGGAAATATATCTTGCGATGAATTTTCTCATATTTTAATTCTGCCTGATGGGAATGCATTACGCGCCATACGGTGTTACTCACAACCAAACGCCCAAGGCTCTAAGTTGGGCAAAGCATGTATCATATATATGGAAGTGCGAATATGGCTGTGGTGCGCTGGGCGTCTTGCATGCACAGCAGGAAGTGATTTGTGTCTAGACCATCCAGGAGGGCATGTACAAGGACGGGAGGATAGTACAAACGCTAAAAAAAAAAAGCTAGCTGGGGCTAGAAACGCATTTTTCGTTCTAGCAAGTACCAACGTTGGGGCAAAGCAACCAGTTTTGGGCGCCTTGTAAGAAGAAAGGATGGTTCTGGGAAGCGGAGGCAGGGCTGCGTACGGCGCACGCGAGGTCGCGGGGTCACGGAGTAGCGCTGCAGCAGCACATCGGGAAAAGGTTAAATTCTTCCACTCGCCACTCGCAGCGCACCGCAGAGCCGGCAGCCTTCTCTCTTGTCCGCCTACCCGGCAGGTTCCGGCCGGGGAGACGGACAATAGTCGCGGGCGAGAGCGAAGGAGGGGGGGGGGGGCACCACATGAAAGGCATTAGAAGAATGTCACTGGCGCCTCCACTACGGCTCAGCTTGTACTATTCTGGCGCAGTGCAGCGTTTCGCCGTAATCGCTTGTCAGCAAAGTGAACACAGCATGCCTTCCCGTGAATAGTACAAGCAGGGACGTCGCGGCCACATCGGCATTCGCAGTATAGCGCCGCCCTGTCGCTTATTTGCTCGCTTATCCTCTAACAAGTCAAAAAGTTTTCCTGTTGTGGCACGCCATCCATGGCTTACGACACCACGTCTGTCATTCCCCTTCATACTTCAAGCGTTTCTCTTGCTATGGAAGTATTAGCCGTTGCGGCCATCAATTCAAGCAGCGAGAAAAATTTCAGCGCCGCAGGATTCGTAATGAAAGAGCGCCGCTCTTGTTTCGATCAAGCCATCATCAATGAACAACTTGCATATTTAGAGTGATAAATCTATACCTTTATGCGTTGTGTTTTGTGTATAATCCCAAACTGTGATCTGGAATGCGAGGTCAAAATTTGAATGTCATTGAAATAAACTCATTTTCCTGAAATTCTCTTTTTGTGTCGTCGCCGCTTTGCAGGTCGGGCCGAGCACGAGCGTGCTCAGGGTCCTTCAGTGTCGGGCCGGGCTTCCTGTCGGTAGGTTAAGTCCCGGGCCGGGCGCGGGTTCGAAATTGCGGCCCGTGCACAGCTCTATTCAGAAACCTAATCACATTTCCTTTTGTGAAAAAAGAGCTATGTGCAGAGTTTAAATGGTGCAAGTATGAAGCTACAATGAAGTCAATTACAGACTTCTGTGCAACAGCTAGAGGAATTCATGTCTGAAGATGAATATGTACCAAACACATCGAAACATCAGTTGTGATGCCTGAAAAAAGATGTACTGCAACATATAAATACTCAAGTCTCGATAAGCAGGAATACTGAAGGGGAATAAAAACAGTTTTCTTTTGTTCGGGCTCACGCACCTGCTACAAACATATTCTTTATACATAGCAATAAAACTTGAAATAACTGTTTAAGAAGCCTTTTGGTCAAAGTATAGCTAAGTATGACTGAAAGGAGTCCGCAAGAAATGCACGGAAGCAGGCATGCAGTGTGACAGCGCAGCGCGACAGGTGCGCTTTTTAATCTCGCGCGCGCACTGAAGAACATGGGTTTATGGTTTATTGGGGTTTTAACGTCGCAAAACGAGTCAGGCTATGAGGGACGCCGTAGTGAAAGGGGTTCGGAAATTTCGACCACCTGGGGTTCTTTAACGTGCACTGACATCGCACAGTACACGGGCCTCTAGAATTTAGCCTCCATCGAAATTCGACCACCCCGACCGGGATCGAACCCGCGTCTTTCGGATCAGCGGCCGAGCGCCATAGCCACTGAGCCACCGCGGCGGGTCGAAAGACATGACGGGGACACGCCGAGGAGGCAACGCTGCAGTGCACGCTGCCTCCTCGCCTCTCGGCTCCTCGCGAGCAGCCCCGTCCGCTGACGAGCGGTGGCGGGGGAAAATCTAGGGAAAACATGCCTGTCCCCAACCGGACATGACGTCATTAAATATCACGTGATTTATGACGTCACGCGTATGACGTCATATTTTTTTGACCAATCAGCGTTTCCAGCCTGCCGTCCCGCAAACGCTTGTCTCCGCATGGGAGGAGGTGGCAGCGCCAGCGCTGCCTTCCAGTTTTTGCCGCCAGAGGGCGCTTCCTGTCGTAAAGGTGCTGGATTGCTGCAGTTTCCCAGCCAAGCCTTGTGTTGTGCACTGTGTTTAGCTTGCGTCTGCGCGTTTCTTTGGTTTTGTTTGCGCTGTGATTTGAGCAAATAAACTGAAAGTTGCAGCGACTAATCGTGCTTGAGTTGCTTCAGTTCAGTGGCCTTGCAAAAACTTGGTTGCCCCGAACACGAGGCAGCAACCAGGCTGTGGATTGTTGTTTTATGTTTTGCTAAGAATTACGTTTTATGTTAAAGGGCTAAACAAAGACAGAGAGGCACAAAGGCAACGAAAAAAATTGTTGAAGTTCAGACACTGCAACTAGTTTGCTAATATCAATACAGTGTTTTCCTTTCTGCATATGTAAAGTGCCTTGCTTAAATGGTATGGCTGTGTACTGTTTCTCGGCGCTTCTCTTTATAACTGTTGATGAACGGTCTCTCCAGCGACCAACTTCAGATATTTTGTTCAGTTAATAAATAATTCAGTGCCTTGCTTACTTTGTACAAACTTTTAGCAGTGACCAGTTATTTTTACCTGTTTATTATGGCTGTAGCTTTACAGTTTGCAGTATATTGTAGCCCTTTGTAGAAGAGAATCACTGATAGGATCACTTTTTGTTTTCGTTCTTGCCTTTTCTTCCCTTAAAAGATTGAACGAAAATTCGCAGACACCTGCATAAAAACTACTTCTGTATAAAGCGAGTTCTAACTTCCAAATGAAATGCAACGAGCCCTTTTCAGGCTGCATGTGTTCATTACATACGATCATCGCAAACAGATGCAATGTTGGGAAAGAGCCCCATTGATTCTTTTTGCACATACACGACGCTATTAAATATTGTCTCACTGATATATCAAAATTCCAGTACGCGCGGTTGAACTGCAAAAAAACATCGGCATAACATGTCCAGAAGTGTAGCACTGGACTGTAGAACTGAAATCCCTTGGGTCATAACCTTTGCAAAAGCTATGGATGCTATTTCCTAATGCCAGTATCACACGGGCGCTTCCGATCGCTATCGATCCGTTTGGGGTGAAAATTTTTTTTATCCCGATTTAAGAATGGTCGCCGCTGCGAGGTCCAGCCACCCGGATATTGCTGGTTGAGCATGACAGCATGACAGTGCGCGCAACAGCCTACGGTCGCGGTTGAGATGCGCGGATCGCAGTCAACTGAATTCGGATCGAGTAAAATCGTGATCGAAAGTTCCCATGTATCAGCAACGAATCTGGATCTGAGAGTTTTCGGGGATACTGTGGCCGCAGCTGTCAGCCTTCGGTGTTTGTTTCAAGTTGGTAAGTTGGGCCTCTCGCTGGATATTCGGCATTTAATTTACCTTTCTTTTTCACTTCAGGGCCCGGGTTCTGTACAGTGACGCTGTACAGTGTACAGCGTGTTCAGTGTACGGTGGAAAGAACAAAAAATTTACGGATTGGATCTGGTAGTAAATCGGTACAACCATAGTACTTGTACAACGCATCGTCGGTCTCGCGGCGCTATCTCGGTTGATGATTTTCTACGGACAGTGTTAGGCCGTTGAGTTTATCTTCCGTCCAGAAAGGTTTTGAACAAAAGTGCTCTCAAAGCACGGAGAAAGATGGGCTGCGTAGCGAAAAGCGCAGCGCAAGGTTAGTTTCCAACGCCGGGCCAATGCCGCGAACGCTGCGCGGTGGCACCTTAGCGACTGGCAGCGCCACCCTACGGTGGCTTCGGGAAGGCATCACCGCGGCGGCCACGCGAGCGCGCGCCCTCGGTACACTAGCCAGTATATTCTAGGCACTATAGTGCCGCGGCCGTTCAAAGTTTTATTTTTCACGGCGCCCCCTCCTGTCAAAGCACTGAAACCAAGACTGCAATTGAAAGAGCAGTTGTTGAGCTCGCAAACTAGAGGGCGGAGCACGTCCACAACGCTCCAAAATTAGCTTTTTTGCGCGGGCGATTTGAATCGATCATATGCGAACGATCGCCTATAGCGCGGTAGCGAAAGAGTTAAAGAACCGCAGGTGGTCGAAATTATCCGGAGCCCCCCACAACGGCGTCCCTCACAGCCCGGGTCGCTGTGGGAGCTTAATCCTGTAATGTCGAAGCATACGTGCCATAATTCTATTTGCTCACAAATTCAACTCTATACAAATGCCGTCGCGGTGGCTCAGTGGTTATGGTGCTCGGCTGCTGACTCGAAAGTCGCGGGTTCGATCCCGGCCGCGGCGGTCGAATATAGATGGAGGCGATATTCTAGAGGCCTCTGCACTGTGCGATGTCAGTGCACGTTAAAGATCCCCAGGTGGTCGAAATTTCCGGAGTCCTTCACTACGGCGTCTCTCATAGCCTGAGTCGTTTGAGACGTTAAACCCCATAAAACCAACCAAACCAACATTTTCAATGGGGATACCACACCATACCATACCATGCATACTAATGACATTGTACCGTGCATACCATCAAAATCAACGTAAAAACCATATACACACTTTTTTGACTAGGGCGTTGCCGACACCATGGCGCAAGCACGGTGTAGGTGTTAAAGCCTGCGAGCGATTAGGTGGCGCCCAGATTATAAAGCTCTGCGGCCGAGGACCGTGCGTGCCGTATGGTCTGAAACGAAGACAGTCACCGCGCCTTTCCTTCCTCCTCTCCCTTTTCGCAGGTACGTGCTGAGGATGCGCAGCAGGCGGCGGACGAAGTCGCCCCAGAGCGGCCCATATTCGTCAGTCGACTCAAGAACATCTCGAAATGGAAGCCGCAGTGGCTCAAGACGCTCATCTGCTATGCAAGCGCCAACGAGACCAAGGAGTTGACGGGTAAGATCATGGGCAAGATCAAGATCCAGATGCTAGACTGAAGGACGCGACTGCACACTGCCTCGAAGCTAGAGCCATGGCTGTCTTCTTCCCAGTCGGACCGGCGCAATGGCAGAGTTTCATGCTGGCTTGTTCGAACACACTATACTCTGTTTTTGCATTCCCCGTGGAAATCCTTTACCGACGTGGTTTCTCGCGAGCGCTGTGACAAGATGGTCCCGTGGGTTTGCGTTTCGCAAGGTATTTTTTCATCCACGTTCTCCTGTGCTTTGAGCAGTGCCACGCGACCGAGACCTTTGGAAAGACTATGGTTCCTCTGCAGTGATGACACTTTTTTACTCGCCGTCTCTCCGTGTACTAACCGTTCTTCTTGAATTTTGGTGTTGCAACCATTTGGACGCGGCAGCGCTTTGTTTTTGTTTTCTTTCTTTTTTGTTGTTTGTTTTTTTTTTCTTTTCGTGTACTCTTCCTGCGTTGTCTCGTGCCCTGGGTAGCGATTCTCGCACAAACTGAACTAGGCAGTTAGGAAGTTGTTTCTGTTGGGATGTGGAAAGAATGGCGTTTAAGCGAAAGCTCAGCCCGCATACGCTTCGCTGAGTTTACAACTCTGGCTTTAGAGGACTCGTTTCAAGAAAATGCAACCTCGAAGCAATCCTGGAGATTCAGAATGTGGCTGGCACGGCTGGGACATTTCAAAGTTCTATAGTGCGTCTTTTGACCTGTGTCATGGCATTCTTTATTGTTGTCATTTTCTTTTGTTCTGCCCTCCTTTTGAGCCATCTACAATTCCGGCGACCAAAGTGACCGTTGTACCACGGCGGTTGGTCCAGCGACGCAAGAAATTTGTTGGCCGCTGTTCTTTGCTCTTACCTCCCAGAAGCCTGTTTGTACTGTGTGGTCTGTTGTACTGTTGTACTGTACCTTGTTCCTGTTGTTTATTTACAGTGTCTGCTTTGTTGAATAACAGTGAAACACTGTGCTCACTTCGTTACTTCGTCTCCGAACACCTATTTACTGCTACAGCGATTAAGCGTGTCAGCTGGAATACGAGGATTCAGAATGCTGCCTTCGCTCGTGGGCAGTTTATGGAACCTCGCAGGTCAGTGCGCTGCATATATGACTTTCGACGTAAGCTATCGGCCGCATTTAAAAGCGTTATTTGCTCTGGACAGGTCCTTTATTCACCGATAGGTGACGCGACCACTTCTAAAAACTTGCCGAGGACGGGACGTCTGGCCCATTCAGCGTGATAAGAGCGGCGCCGATTTGTTCACTACGCGTATTGCACAACAGCCAGCAACAAATGCACAAGATAATTAGCCGTCCTAAATTTTTTTTTGTAGTTTTTCCACATTGTCACAGACCACCAAAGCTGGCTGTGCTCATAGCATGTCTAGTCAATATCCGTTTTCTTTTTTTTTTACTTCGAGCTAAACATTTTCCCTCCGAGTACCGGTGTCATAGGAGACAACTCTTGTAATGTAGAGAGCTCTTGTACTGTAGAAAAAAGCAAGAACTAAAATACAGGTACCCCCGCCACAATTCAGTCTCGCAAACACAAGCGCGATGAGGAAATAACCACAAACACCACGCTTCTCACAGGCTGACAAACGTGCATGAAGGTCGGGCGTTTTATCGATAATGATATAGTTTTTATTTTGAAAGCGTTGATGCACTTTCAACGCACGAGGGAGATGGAAAAGAGATAACCTGAATGTTGGAAACCAATTAAAACATATACTTGACGGCGCAACAGGCGGTCAGCTGGTTTATGGACTGGTGCTTCGCGGCTATGCGCTTTGCGTGCCCGCACGGTTTAGTTTCTTTACTTGAAGTTGAAGTTTTTCAGCTCGAAATGAAAATATCTCAGCCATAAATGCACCTTTCGCCGCTGGGCCAGCGACAACAAAGCCACGAAATGCCGAACTGTTGATAGAGTTGGCCTCGATGCCCCCTTAATCTCATCTGCCCACCTAACTTCCTGCCGCCCCTGCTACGCTTGCCTTCTCTAGGAATCCAGTCCGTTACAATATTTCGCTCTCGTGATAAGGATCTGCGGTCACTACCTGCTCTAAGTAGACGTATTTCCTTGCCACTTCCAGCGCGTCGCTGCCAATCGTAAGCTGCTGTTCCCTTCCGAGACTGCTGAATATTACTTTAGTTTTCCGCACATTAATTCTTAGACCCACCGTTCTGCTTTTCCTGTCTAAATTATGTCATTAATGACATTTGTTTGGTTTGGTTTGGTTTATGGAGTTTGAAGTCCCGAAGGCTATGGCTACGAGACGCCATAGTTGGGGGCTGCAGATTTGGACCATCCGGGGTTCTTTAGCGTGCACTGACATCGCACAGTACAGAGGCCTCAAGAACTTCGCCTCCATCGAAGTTCTACCGCCGGGGCCGAGGTCGAACCCGCGTCTTTCGGATCAGCACCAGAGCACCATAACCATTGAGCAACCGCAGCGGCTCATGAATATACGGCACTTTCGATCGCCATCAAGTCGATCGAAATCGAACTCGATGCAGATCCGCCGTTGCTACACGGCAAATTCAATCGCGATCGACCGCGATCCTGCTCAGCATGTGATCAGCCGCATGGAGCACGATCGAGGGTAGCGGGATGCGTTGACAAGATGGCGGCGCCCTGCTCGCCCGCTTCAGAATAAATACATGTTACCACTGGATTCTTTGACGCGATAGCTCGCTCAAATGGTAGCGGTTCGCTTGTATTTCGCACACTCTCGTCCCCACGTAGAGGTTTAAGCGATGACTAGCCCCAGTTTTTCAGAGAATTTGGCGATTTTCAAGCTGTTAGGACTAACTAAATGCAGTGTGTTTACCTCGCAAGAGCGACACCTGGCGAAGCAGTTGTTGTTGTTCACCTTCTAGAATGGCGTATACCCACCCAGGGGGATCGGCCAAGTAGAGGGGTGCATAGAGGGATTTAGTGATTTTTTGTATTGCTTTTATTCAGTTGTATAGTCAGTTGTTACATTTTCTACTATTCTATATACTTTGGCGCTTTGTCACTAGATGGCGCTACCGTTTACACGTGCCTAGGGTGCCTCGATGCCAGCTCCCCTACACGTGCCCCGTGCCAACGTTCTTAGACAGTTTCAGTTTCGCAGCTCCTTATAGACCAGATTTTTTTACCCTCGCACGCAGGCTGCGGGCGCGCTTCTACTCTCGACACCAGTCGCGATCTGTCGGCGCGCGCGGCCCGAGGGACTGCGGGTCGCGCCGGCGCCGCGCGTAGAACGCATGTTTACGTGTTCGCTTCTGCCGTTGTTGTGCTCCATCAGCTAACGTATGAGGGTGTGTGCTGTGCGTCACTGCTCACATTCTCCCTCCTCCAGACAGTACTGCGGTTATCTTGCGCGCAGTTACTCGTTAACGAAATAATCCGAGGGTAGTGGACCAGGTATGTGTACGGACTGGAAACCGGCACTTCTAAGCAGATTTCTGCGCTGCCGTGTCGTTTGTTGTCGCCTTTTACGTGCGGTATCATCTATGATAATTTTATGCATCAGAATGTAGATCTATTGATTTGACTCAGTGGAGTATATAGTAACTGGATAGGCGAGCTGCAGACTGAAGATTGTCCCGACGGAGCGCGTGTTTTCGATCACCAGTACGTGTTCGGCATCCTTGCGCTGAGCTTGCTCTTGTTCCCATTAAACACATTTCATGCACAGGATTGTAAGCACGACTGCTACCGATTTCAGCTGCTTTTTCCGCGCGCATGAGGTATCTGGGGGGTAAAGGTTTATCAATAGTATCTTTCTGCTGTTGGTATCTACCTTAGTTTGGTTTGGTTTATTGAGGCTTTACGCCCCAAAGCGACTCAGGCTATGAGGGACGCCGTAGTGAAGGGCTCCGGAAATTTCGACCACCTGGGGTTCTTCAACGTGCACTGACATCGCACAGTACACGGGCCTCTAGAATTTCGCCTCCATCGAAATTCGGCCGCCGCGGCCGTGATCGAACCCGCGTCTTTTGGGCCAGAGCCGAGAGCCGTAACCACTGAGCCACCGCAGCGGTGCGGTATCTACCTTATTCATAGGAAAATATGCGCGATTTCATTACATTTTCCACACTTAGCCAAACGGCTACGCAACGCTCTGACACGCGGCGAGAGCTCCTGAATAAAATAACGCGACTTCGGACCTCACAATTAGTGAAAGCTGGATTAGCTGCTCATATCTATTCAAGCTTTGATAAATTAAGCGAAAGTACGTTTTTATGCACCAGGTTGTATAAACCATGACAAAATTTGTTTTCTGTTGGCGCTGCGACTCAGTTGAGCTCACAGCGGTAATTTGTTGATAAACTGGCGCGGCGACAAGAAAGCCCTGTTTGTGGAAAGGGGGGGGGGGCGCTTTATTACCGGCCGACAGGAAGGAATAAGAGTGCATGGGAATTGGAACTGCATGCTAGCCGCACACCTAATGCTTGATATTGAACAAAAAGTTTCTTTGCGGTGGAGCACCAAGACGGAATTCGATATAAGCACGAGCGCGTTCTAAGCGCCGGCACGATTAACCTGAATGTCAAACTAAATGTCATTAAAACGCGTCAATGTTATCGCTTTGATAACGTAAATACTTCCTGCAACACAGCCACGCAGCGGAAGTATGCTCGACAATGTTTTTTTAGCGCCCGAAGCGCGGCTATATGCAGGCGCGGCCGCGGAACTGCCGCAGCCCCGCAGTCCCCAAAGAAACGCCCGCACCGCGGCGCGCCAGTCGGTGCAAAATGGCCGCGCCCGGGAGAGGCTCAAAATTCTGGTCTATACTCGCCGCTTGATGGCGTGCCTATGGTGGACGTCGCTGGAACTAACGGCGCTGCAGTCGCGCTTTTCTACACATCTCGCGTGTCGTCTGCTACACCCTCGTAAAGACGGGCGGCGCCGCGCACATACCTGCAGGTTAATTATTTTTTTCCGGCGTGACCAAACAAGAATATGGCATAACTGGTGTTGGTGCGTGTCGAAAAGCTGTTCCGCTTGGAGGGTACAAGGGTACAACCTATGGGGTTGGGGCGAACAATATCTGAAGGAGGCACGCACGATCGGCGCGCTTCGCCTTTTAGGCGTCTATAGTCCCAACCTTCTCGAGTGTGTCACTGTATATATTATGTTCTTTCTGGCGGTTATAGCACTTCACACCAATCTGTGCAATGAAATAATCTACCGTTTCTTGTGTTCATTAGGTTCGAATAATTGAACGAGATATGAATAAGGTAAGACAAACTTGTTTAAATATTTCATTGTACAGCTCTTTTACGGCACATTGTTCGTTAAACTGCGCCATTTTTAAAAACAATTTATCGATCTCTTGAAGAGAAAATTATTTTAAGTGTCAAACGCTTCCATGGAAAGAGAAAAAAAAATCTTGCTTTGTAAAAAGCGTTCCATTAATGGGTGCTTAAAGGGGCTGCGAAACACTGCCTGGGGGAATACCGGCTATACTTCAGGTGGGTTCTTTATGTCACACAGATGCTGACTTAAAAAGAATTACAGTAATCGATGCACAGGAACGGGAGTTATTCAGTGAAGAAATTTCAACATACAAGCAAACAAAACGCTGCCCTCAACTCGATTTTGGCGGGGCTTCCCACTCCTATTTCGCTCTCCCAATGACGGCACCTGGCGCAACCAATCAAAACAGCCAGCCAGAGTACGTCGCGGAAGTTTGTACTCCATGGTTGCCTGCTCTCTGTGAGACTGACAGCGTTGTTTCCATGCCAGAGCGCCCCTGGTGGTGTATTTTTATTTTACTAGCTTTGCAGGGCTTTTATCTAAGACAAACAAATTGTTTTTGTTGATCTAATATACAAAATGTGTCTCTATTTATTCACACAATTTGCAGTATATTTCCTGTTTGTCCGGTCATCAAGCTCGGGCCAGGTGATGTCATATCCGCTGCTAAAAACCCGCCACTGTGTGGCGACACCATCAGAGCCAAAAAGTTGTTTTTGGGAGGACATTAAAATATTAAAAAACGGAATGTACGCGGTATTACCGACGCTAATAGCACCATTATAACTCACTGTATGCAATCAACAGGCAAAACAGTTAACTAAGATTGTGTTTCTGGGCCCCTTTAAAGCAGTTTTGCTCTCTTTCTCGCTGACTGCACTTGAGCAGTTACCAACATTTCAGAGTTCATTTTCCTGGAAAAAAAGTGCATCCTCATGATGACGTAAAACTTGATCACTTTAGGAGTGACTTCCTGGCAGTGAGCATGACAACCGACTGCAGGCACAGAGGACTCTTCAAGCTTGTCTAGCACCTCCCAGAACAGGTCGCCAAATACAACGCGTTTCTCAAGGGCTTTGTGAACAATGCTCTCTATCTTCTTTATGACTGCGTACAGCCTTAGCGACGGCTCGCGTAGGCATCCTGGCTTGAACGACCTCAGGTCAGTCAAGTGCCTCTGAACAACATCACTTGGGCTGGCGTGTCCAGGAGCAGCCGTCAGCGTGACCTGGCAATCCTTACAATGCACTGCCTTAGTTATCTTCTTATGCACATATCCTGCTAAGTAATAGATAACCATTTCTTCTGGTCCAGATCTTTCGTATCCATGGTCGCCCAGGTCATCACTTTCACTCGAAAAAGAGCTTATGCTAAGAAGCTTCTTGCATAGTTTTTCTTCCACAGCATTTCTGAGCTCCGCAGCAGCCTTTGCCTTTTCTCCGAGGCTGTCATGCAGCGACACGAGGACACTTTCAGCAGCTCCAGAACAGTTCCCTTTCACTGCATTCTTCACAGGGCAGTTTTGTAAGCCCCTCTTATCAATCTTCCAATAGCCACTTCTACAGAACGACTCTTAGAGCTTGGTCTGCACAACACTTTTACCGAGCTCCAAGAAGCCATCTTGGAAAGCCAAAAAGAACGCCTTCTAAAAACCAATGCGGGAAGGACGATCCTGACTAAATTCGGGACATGGTTGGGGCTGGAGACAAGAGGCAGTAAAACCTCTCTTCCACTCCAAACTCGAGAAAAGATCACCGTTAGTTCAATCCCACGTCACATGCATCATGCTCATCAGCAAGGCAGACGACAAGCGCGAGCAAAGGCACTTCAGAAACACCTAGAAAGCGACCGTAAAGCCGTTTACGTAGACATTGGGGCCTACCCCACGCCGGGAAAGTTCTCAGTCGCTGCGATTGACCACCAACTAAAACCGGCTCTCCAAGCTTCTATATATGCAGAAAACCACTCCTCTGCAGAGGCTCTGGCAATAGCTATCGCCATCAAACATAAAGACCAAAGAGGAGAGTCCTCCCACGTTATAACAGACTCCCAACAAGCCTGCCGAGACTTTCTTAATGGCAGGCTTCCCTCAAGAGCAACACAGCTACTTGGAAATCTCAGCCAAACACACAGACTAACATGGACACCTGGTCACAAAGGACTAGCTGGAAATGAGGTAGCCAACGATCTAGCCCGAGATTTAATCCACCGGGCGGATCCTCATCCCTACCCCACGCCCATGCCTAGCACCTATGGTGACAGATTGGAACATATTCGGCTGGAGCGCAGAAAATACCCACCCCCTCACATAAAACTAGACTCCTCCGCAGCCATAGACTGGAGGAAAATTCAGACCAACACTTTCCCTAACTTGTTCATCCTACACAAGATTAGCCCCACTCAATATCAGAATACATGCCCTTGGTGTGGAGCTTGCCCTACGCTCTACCACATATCGTGGGAATGCACAACGAAACCAAAACACTTAACTGTATCCAACCCGACATATGAGCAGTGGGAGGTGGCCCTGACCAGCGAGACCCTGGATCAGCAACTTAAGTTGGTTCAGCAAGTCCGTCAGTCAGCTAAAGCCAGTGGCGCCTTGGACTAGGGGTGCCACCCAAGTTGCTCGAGCAACCTTCCTCATTTTAAATAAAAGTTTTCTCTCTCTCTCTCTCACAGGAGTGAACAGGGACAAAAGCCTATAAATCTGGCTGAACTGTATGATCGTGGGATGGTCATCATCGCCATGGAAAGAGCGAACAATGCCAAAGAATCTCTGAAAAAAAAAAAGAGAAAGCAGGCGAAAAGTTTGTTAGTAATTGCACCATTTACAACTAATTTTTTATGCGAACCATATTGCTAGAGGTATGCCCCACGCCGTTACCGTGGCTGTACGCGTCCAACCACGTGACACGATGACGTCATGACAGATGAGAAACAGGTCCCCCACCTCACGCCGTCGCTCGGAGCTGTACGCGACCAACCACGTGACACGATGACGTCATGACAGATGAGAAACAGGTCCCCCACCTCGCGCCGTCGCTCGGAGCTGTACCAGCTGTACGCGACCAACCACGTGACACGATGACGTCACGACAGATCGCCGTCACGCGCTGGGAGAGGGAGAACGATGCCATCGCACAGACGCCGGAATGTCCTCGAGCGGCATTCCCGCGCATTTCGAACGCGCGTTCACACTCGGTGTAGGTGAAACGCTCGCTCCACCGGGCAGGCGGACGCGGCTTCCGTGGCAATCCAGGCGCTCACCCAACGCGCGTCTCGGGGTCAGTCGGCGTTCCGCTGTAGCCATGCCGTTGTCTTCCCCCACGACGAAGGCTTCTAGTGGTTGTATTAAAATGACCAAGTATTCAACCAAGGAAAGCCATGTATTACCAAGCCTAGCCATCAATATGCTTCGCATCTGACAAGGCTTAACCTTAGCTAAGCCTCAGCCATTTTTTTTCTTTCGAACAGGCTGCCGCTTATAGGCTGCTACTTAAGAAAATTGCGCTATGTTCAACGTTTCATCATTATGCACGCGTGTTGCCTCCAAGGGATCTTGGTTCAGCTTGGCCGTCAGTAAATAAGGCCCACGTTCTTTGTGCAACTCATCAATTATGTCTAAAGCCGACAGCAAGGTCACTCGTAGAGATTCTGTCGTTTGCTGTGAAGCAAACAGGAGCATGTTTCGATGTTGGTGGTTATGCTCTGTTTCGTCAAGCAGATGGAGGAAGTCCTTGATGACCTGCTCGAAGAAATCAATGATTACTGAGTCAAACCCTTGAGAAGCAAAAGCGTATATCACGATAAGAAACAACTCAGAGCCCGCCCACTGACATCACATTAAGAAAAAGTACCTGAATCTTTGGCGAGTTCACTCGGATCCCTTCCGCAAGGCATTTTGAGTTCAGTGCATCGAAAAGATCGTTCATTTTTCTCGTGAAGGCCTCTGTTCCCTCATTGTGTTCCAGTCCTTCAACACCCTCTGCCCTGTAGACCTGCAGGCCAATGGCAGTGCTCCGACTGAAGAGCTGCAAGAAAAGTAGTTTGATGACACCACTCCCAACACTGAAAGCGTTGAAATTTATACATTTTTGTGCATGTGCCCCTTGTAGCTAACCTGCACAGCAAGCCGCACGTTCATTCTCTGCAGGTTCGTCGGTTGCACAGGAGCTGCCGTCAGTTTATAGACGACCTTTAGATGTTTCTTCTTCTCCGTCTCGAAGAGCAGTTGATAGTGACTGAAGTCAATACTGTAGTCTCCAGCCTGGAAGTATTGTTTTAAAAAAAAAGTCGCAAATACAAATTTTCATCTCATTACCTTAAAAGAGCAGTGACACCAAATTTTATTCGTGTGTTATTTGTTTGTTATGTTGTGCTGCACATTAGAAAACATGGACAGCCGCGTGGATTGCGCTAATAAGATACTGTTTCGGTTTTCGTTTCAACAGCTGAACGACGGCTGTGACGTAACAGACGCTTTGAGCTCGAGGCATAGAAAAACTGCAGTATGGTCGCTACCTTCGTCTATTAATTCACATAAACTTTTGCGCAAGCCTACTCAAGAGTTGGAATTGCAAAAAATAAATAATCAGCGATTATATCGTGGTTTTTGCATCACTCACGTGACCTCGAATCGTCTGCTTGTTCGGCTTTGCAAACGAAACCAAACAGCATGGGAGAAAAAAAAAGTCAATCACAGATCATTAAGCTGGCGTAGGTGAATGCCATGTTATGGCTCATGTATACTAGTGTCTTGCACACCATTCCGAAGAAAAATAGAGCACTCAATCGGAAAAAATTGGTGTCTCTACTTCAGCTGACGTATTATTAATTCAAGTGGGTTACCTCAAGCATACCTGGCCATATCTGTGCTTGAGCAGATGGTTCCGCACACATTTGACGACGTGAGGAATGTCACACATAAAATGGAGGTACTTCCCCTGAGGTAGACAAGGATGCTGAATCTTATGACAAGGAGATGCAACGTTGCCACTGATTTCCATGTGCTGGCACATTGAACGATTATTTCCAGCATCATCGCTGACCACCGATATGACAGTCGCTCCATACTTGTGCAGTTGGATAACTGCTTCCAACACAAGTTGCGCCAGAATGTTTCCAGGGGCAGCTCCTTTCGTGGCAAAGGTCGCAATAGGTTGCACCCAGTTTTCAAGCACAGGCACAAACATAAGAACAAGAGCATGATCCGCAAGCTCTATGCTTCCTTCTGTAATGTCACCGTAATCGACGAAGCCGTCAATCTTATATGTCGACTTGCTGAATTTGTACGCCTGGCGCAGTTTTATTTCATCTAATATCAGAGTGCCAAATCCTTGGCCACCCATTCTACCACCTAATTGCTTTTCTATTGCTTCCAAACAAATGAAGTTGAACCCAAACTTGCAAGGTATGCCTTTAAGGACTTGAGTTAGACGACTCATGGAGGGCAGTGGCATCATCTTCATGTCATAAATAAGCCTGTAAGCTCGTGGGCTGGCTATCCTCAGCATTAAACAGTTTAGCAACCACTCAGCATTGTAGCGCATGCCACATGATGACTCTGATTTCAGCTGCTTTAATGCTGTCATGAATGCCAGGCGCTGCAAAGGTGGGAGATCAACCAGTGCTGTTTCAATTCCTTGATCTGTAAGCTTTGAGAGCGCTGCTTTCAGTGCCACAACCTCGCTCTGTTTTTTCTCCCCCGCGCGGCAGTTGCTCGAAAAGCTTTCCTCTTCAAGTTCTGCAGCTTCTGGCCCCTCTTAGGTGCTGCCGTTTTCTCCCTCGCTCGAAACTGTCTTCTAAAACGCAAGCAACGCGCACAGATTAGCTGCTTCGAAAAAACAACAGTGTTTGTGATGAAGAGCTTCCGACTTCGTCAGCTGTTCATCAAGATTTGTGTTTACTCCTGCACAGATATTTAAGGCATCTGTTTCCAGCAGAATGTTCTCAAGGTTCGTAACAGAAGCTACAGTTTTGATCAGCTGCCTGTGCAGCTTGTTGTAGCCGTTCACGAAGCAGCTACCATCTTCTTCTACAACAACAGCCTTGGGAATGACTAGACGGCTTGCCGCTAGCTTTCTGCAGTAGAAAACTGCGCACACCTTCCCAGTTATTTCGTCCTCTATTGATTCATGATGCCACTCAGTAGATGGTAGAGTCGCAGTCGCCAGGTCACCAATCGTCAGTGCAGTCGACGTAGCGCTGGTTTCCGCTCAGCGGGAAAGAGGCATCAGCTCATTCGGCCTGACTGCCTCTACGCAAGGCTCTCCTGAGGACGTACTGTCGCTGCACGGATCTTCACAATTATCAGTCTGCATGGCAGCACGCGTTTTTGGTGACTTCCGTCTGAATTCCACAATTTTCGGCTTTGAGAATCGGTCTGGCAGGCCGGGAAAGAGTCGAGGGATGGCACCGGGCACTAGCGTCCAGTTCCCGCAGAGAATTCGGACCTCTTGCCCATTCACAACGCGCTTGTAGTCCTTGATAATATCGTCATGCTCAAAATGACGCTCACATATCTTAGCCGTGTGAGAGAGCCGTCTATCCTTGCGATGCAACATCTGCTCCCACCTTTTAAATTCGCTTGCATCGCGAGGCGGTTGGAAAAAATGATGACTGGTGGCATCGTTTCTGTTGCCACTTGTGCAGCCGGGCGCAAAGCAGGATGGCATGTGTACCTCTCGCTTGAAGTCACCAAGTGCACATATTTCACCACAAACACGTTTTAACAACACTAACAGCACTATCACACGAAAAACCAGCTTGAAAATCTGTCTAGCCTGTCGTAGCTGCAGCGAGCGAAACTCCCGCGACAGCAGACGATGTAGAAAAGCTCGACTGCAGCGCCACTAGTTCCCGTGACCGCCACTTTAGCCACCTTCCGAGCGGAGCTGCGAAACTGAAACTGTCTATGCCCCGAGCTACAGTGCTCTACCCGAGCGTTGTTTTGCTGCTGTTCGCTATCGAGTCCAATGCTGGTTGCAGCAGAAAGTAATTAAAGGGACAGTGAGGAGAGCTTTATTAATATTTTTTTAAAGCAAAATCCGATAGTTCGGCATTGTTGCCACTTGGCCGGCTGCGAAAGATGCATTTATTTCTAAGAAATTTGGATTCGAAGTTGAAAAAGTTTTTCCCGCCACTCTGATTCAAACTTGGGATTCTTTTATGACGACACAGGGCTAAGTGACGTGAAACATGATTGCACATGACGTAACGCAGACTCCGTGATTTCTGACTGCCAGCAGTGCGCCTAGCAGCAGCCGAAAAGAAAGCTACCGCCGGCCGCACGTTGAAGGCATCTATCGGCTATTGCGTCCCTCGCTACCGTCGCTTCGCTTACGTTTGCACCGGCGTTTTGCCAGCGTTACGATGGATCCCGCTCTCGAAGTCGTGAACGAAGTTCTCGCAAATAGACAGCTTTAGCATACCGTGTACCTTGTTACCGTTACCGGAATACCGGGAGCCCGCCTACCGCCGGTGAGCAGGCGCTGATTGGGCCCGATGCTGCAGGCGCGCGCATAGCTGCCGGGTACGTGGCGCCACCTGGCGACGTCAAGAAGATTTGCGCATGCATTGGCTGCGCCTCAGTGATTAGTGGTTTCTCGTGTCCCAGTGTTACTAGAAGCATTGGTTCTAGCAACGCTGTTTTGTCACACGCTTCTACTTGCGAGTTTGGCCTGTGGCGGCGATACCTGTATTTTGGTTCTCGCTCTTTTCTACGTTACAAGAACTTTGTTGTCAGTATGAGTGGCGTTTTTGTAATCAGGAGCTGGTATTCTGTCGGTACAAGCCAACTTCAATTTCTCCTCAGTGTCCTTTTAAGCTGCTTTTTCTGCTCATAGTTTGAAAGTTTCACAAGAAAATTTTTATTAAGGATTGTTATTTTTAATTTATTAGAAACCGATAGCGATGATTACAGTATGCGCAGCGCCATCTCGTATGTAGCAATCTAACCAGTCAATCGGGATCGAGTGGATACGTGTAGCAGCTGTCCACCTCGATCGCGCTTCAAACTTCAACCGCGTTCGAGACCGAGCGCGGTCCGAAGTGCCCGTGTGACAGGGCTATTAGCAACCGTAGTAACCATACATGTTGTAATTGCCACAACACAGCCTATACCGCGCACGAGTAAACTACCGCCCTCCGCTTGTTCGCTAGTCTGCTGTACGCCACTCCACTGTAGTCTCCGCTTTCTTTAGCACAGTTTTCTTGGTCCACCAAAAGCAACAAAAGCCTCGCAGCCTCGGCTACACCCACAGCCCACACTTCGGACGCGGCAAAGGACTGGTAGTGCCCTCTAGCGAAAATACTAAAAAATAGATTTCCCTCAGTTCTTTTCTTCATCTGCAGATGGCGATAGCAGCTCGGAGCCCAACCGCCATACATGCCCTGAACTATAAAACAAAGCTGAACATTGAAAGCATTGCGCAACAGAGCGACGAGGGCAGCGCAGGATATACCGTGCGACAACACAACTTGTCAGGCTAGTGGGTTCATTACATATGCGAAGACGGCAGAGAGGCAAATCCGCACACAAATCCGTCTGTGTGCCCCTTCGCTGTCCATGTGTCGATATCGGAATTCTTCGCGGTGCGACAAAACCAGCGAGTCGTACTATGCGTTAGTGAATTAATGCTCAACTAAAAAAATAGACAGAAAGCCGGAGTGAAAACGAAATCTACGCCCTATCTGCTCCACCTCGAAGAAGCAACAGCTGAGAGCACGACTTCTCATCCGAGGAAACCTACCGCATCGACTCTCACATGTCACATAATCACACACAGGGTCCACTTTTGAACGGCAGCTGGCTGGAAAACAATTCGCAACACTGAACTCTTTTTTTTTTCTCCACAAGGGTAGACTAGATGAGGGTGATGTAGCTCTTTTGCATGGCTTTAAAACAGCGTCAGGGAGAACGGCGAACGTCGATCGTGTGTGTGCAGTTATCTGTCAGTCTTCTACTTTCCCGAGAAACCGACGCAGCCATTTGCCTTGAACAAAACGCCACACACTTTAATGTGGCAAGACATTGCAAAAAAAGGGGCCTAAGCTGCACGCTCATACTTCCGTGTAACATTTGGAAGCGACGGAGTTTTTTTTTTTTCTTCTTCTTTTCTGCGGTACAGTTCGGCATAGTCTGATCTACTACGACACCGAGCACCGCAAAAAGAAAAAAAAAAGGTGCCTTTCCCAATGGTGTGCACCCGTCATGCACACCCGCCTATGAGCCGCGGGAGCCGCGGGAGCTGCACGCGGTAGTGAGCGAATACCGCTGCGTAATACTCAATGGGTATCCCTTCCCCCTCGGAAGGCGCCTCCAGGGGTGTACGTGCTACGGCACATCTGTACAACCTCTCCCAGGTTTGTCTGCGAACACATCGCATTCCTCGAGTCCTGGAGTCTTTCTGCAGCTGAGGTGTCTGCAAGCTGAGTTGTGCTTCGACTGTGGGGTTCCACCACTTCAGTCGTTCCTTGCCCACACGTTCGACGGGATTTTGAGGCACAGGCTACCTTTCCCAAGCGGTGCACCCCTGGAAGGCCGAGCGCTATGGCCGGGGGACCGCCTGTTCCCATTGGTTTGACCGGCTGGGTAGACCGGCGGGCGCGGGAATCGAACCCCCGACCTCCCGAAGGCGAGGCGAGCGCTCAAACACATGGCCACTACTTCGGTAGCGGCCAATACGCCTCCATGCGCCTTTTGTAGCTACGGTTCCGCCCGACAGGACAAATGGCACTGATTGCATTGCTTAAAACCAAAACACCCTGTGCGAGTTTCTTTTACTATTTCGCAGTTTCAAACTAAAACCAGTTGCACTGGGAGTCACATGTTGCGCCGCCCGGGCGGCGGCGTTTTCATCACCCTCTCCCTCTCACTGCTCTCCGCGCATCGTTTGGAGAGAGGCGCGTCGTCTGCTTCTCGCGGCGATGCGGCCTCATATGGCTACGCTGTTCTAGACAGGAGCACTAATAGTTCTAATAGGTTAAAATAGTCGTGCATGCGAATTATCACGGCTGCATGTCTCATGACGTAGTGGTTGCGTCGTCGAGTCAGTTGATACGGCATGCATCGCAAACGTCTTTGAAGGTATCAAATGCCAGCACGGAGCGCGTGGCTTGCAGCACAGTCAGCGCAGAGTCAGCCTCGAACCGCCAGTCCGAATGTTAGCGTGTCGCTTAGCCGGTCAGCTTAGCGACAGCCAAGGCATATCGAAATCCAATGCGAATCAGTATCTAACACACGGGTGCATTTTACTTTTCGTCAGGGTCAAAGCGTGGCCGCTACGGATAAACGTGTGGGCACAGCCATTCGCACTACTCTTATAACAGCGCCAAGTCCACAGACAGTACCAATTATTTATTTTTCAAAGCTTCTGCTATGCACCGCGCCGCGCTAGAAGGGTGTGCTTGCCCTCCGCAAAGAAATGCAAATGAAAAGAAAAATGCGTGCGCCGAGAAGCGGGGAATATGACTTTGAGTAGACGTTCGTCACTGTTAGTCAACCACGGATATCCGTGGTAGGTCCGAGTAAGGTCCGAATCTCCAGTGCCAGGCTGGGATGTCCATAGGGCATGCCTACGTATGTCCATATTCGGATATACGCATCGGAGATTCTGTGTATGTACGAGGGACGTTGGTTTTTGGATGGCTGGCGGACATCCGCCGGCGGATGTCCGAGGAGTATCCGTAAACATCCCTCTTGGGATGTGAGCTTACATGACATATATAATTTGTTTTCCCTCAGACGAACATTTTAAAACAAATTCTATTTTGCCAATGCCAAAATTCACACAATCACATTTCTACCACCAACTAGTTTAATATTCAGATTGATTAAGATCACTCAACTATGGTGTTGATGTTAAAGAACCAGAATTAAATGAATCGCTTGGCTTTCTGGCGCAAGTGCTCATAATTAACGCCCTTTTATCCTGCAGCACTCCTTCGAGGTAACCGAGGCATGTAGCCATGCATGCTGCCTTCCATGAAAACAAACCCTAATAAACTCCTACCAGGGGCCGCGGCAGAGCGGTAAGCCTAAAAGTCAACCCAATCCAATCTATCAGCCAAGCCAATATTTGTGGCGCGATGGTCTCGTTGGTTTTCGTCGCGTGGTGCTCCTTTCGACCTTTACTTTTGCTGCAATGTGCGGTTTGTTCGCTCTGTGGTTGCTTGGCTGTGCTACAAATGTGTTGTGTCATCTACGCGCTCGAAAAGACGTTCGTTTGATTCTGAGGCTCTCGTGAAAAAGCTCCGGTGTCGCCTGACCCCTTGCCGAGACATGCTTTGTTGCTTTGGATGAAAGAAGCGGCCATGGTGTTAACACTTGCGAGGTAAGTAACTGTGCTTGAAAATTACTTTCAGGGTGTTGCTGTGGGATGACTAAACCGCATTAACGCAGTTGTACTCTGTTGCGCTACTTGTTTGCCACGGAGTGGAAGTTGCAAGCACTATGCATTAGCTGCCGCAAACGTGTTTCTCGTGTTTGTGAAAAAAGTTGAGACGGTGTGTAGTTGCATGGTGTGAATCTTAAGGCAATTGCGCGTAGGTTCATAATTACGATAAAATAGAATGCACGAAAAGCATAGTGCCAGGACGGTGTTAGTTTTTCAGTGCTTCGCGACTTAGTTTTTCTTACTTTTCTGTTGCCTTTGCAGTGTGGATGTGGCCCGGCTACCGAGTGTATTGGTGCCTACATTAATTATGCCAAGCCGTGGAAAGCACAGGTAGGTTGAAAATGTCATATAAAAGTTGTGCATACTTCCACAGCTTATCAATTTATTTATTAGGCTTGCCAAATGGAAGTCTCCAACCATCCACTCACTACACAGTACTTTGCACTGTGCAGTAGCATTGTTTAGGAAAGCTTAACTGTTGTGTTAAATTTGCGAGCTTCAGTCACACATTTTTCACTTACTTCCCAATCACTGAGTGCAATGAGCTCTTGCAGTGCTTTGGTATAACTTTGCCAAACATGTTATGCCCACAGGGCTCAATGCTGAGCCAGATAGCAGGACCATATATGACACCCCTAGAGCCACATGTTCCTGGATTGTGACCAGACCTCTCTTCCTTACTCCTGTGCAGCTGTGGATCATCAAATATGCTGTCAGTGCCCTGATGCGTGATTCATCAGTGAACCCTGTGGGCATTGTAGTTTCGACAGAGATTGTGTTTTACTGCATCGTTGACAACGTGCAGTATAAGGTGCTCTCTCGTACTTTATTTTCTTGTCCATACAGTGTGGATGTGACTGACCTAAGCTAGCAGCAATATAGTACCTGCAGCTTACAGCAGCAACCTTCAGGTAAGTTTGAACTACAGTGCAAGTTTGACCCTGTCACATAATGGATACTTTCCTTCTGTTTGCTCTGTGCAGCGGAGGGTATCTAGCTATACTGCAGTGTACTTGTACAACAATGGATAAAAATTTGTGGTATGAGAGTTCTTTGTGAAACATTTTCTCTGTGCTGTTAGCCAGAGCAATTTAATCAAAAGCCTAGAATCAGGAGGGGACATGGATACTCGATCTTATTGAACAAATTTCAGCTGACTGCCTGGCGAGGCAATGCAAAAATAAATATTTTCGGAAAATCGACATCCAGCAAACTTTTCTCTATGAGTGTACCTTGTGCCCAACCTAAGTCATTAGCTAGCTTGCAACGATGTGGTAAGGATCCCTACTCTTGCACTTGAATTTTTTTGACAATCAGTGTGGAAGTGACTGCCTGTGGGAGTAGCTGTGGTGTCTTGCAATGTAAAAGACAAAAGCGCTACTACTGGGGCGAGTTGGAAATACATACTTGAAGGAATTGGTGAGCGCTATAGAAACACTGAAAAGGGACAAATGCACAGGACGAAGCGCTTTCTAACTACTGTTTAATCTCAGAAGAAACATGACTATATACACACATTTGACGACAAGAATGAAGGAAAAACAGGTAAAAACTACGCGCGCTTACAACAGCCGAAGATTACTGTTCTTGAGGGAGGTTAATTCTGTTCCCCCTAACATCACTGAAGGGGAGCTGACGCTTTGCTTATCTGGAGCAACGTGCATTGCAAAAGCTTCGATAATTTCTTGTTCCCGTCTGTTTCTAGCCCTACCTATTACTTTGGTGTTTTTTAGCAAGGGTATGCATTTACAGTGTGCGAAATGAGGTGCCAGATTCCCGGACTTTGCAAGTTGTTCACTTGATCTTTCGTGTTCCCGGAGCCTCTTGTTAAGGCATCTTCCCGTTTGCCCTGCGTAAGTTTGTTGGCAGCTGAGTGGAATGCTGTAAATGACGTTTTCGTCACACTTTACATAGGTGTTTTCGTGTTTGGTGTTGCACCCAGGTTTCTTTTTGTGGTCTTCATTCTCGTTGACCTTTTTACACATTCCAATGAGCTTATTGGGAGATGAAGAGACCACCTGGACTCCGTACTTGTTAGCTGTCCTCCTTATTCTGTGGGAGATATTGTGAACCTACGGCATCACGGCAGGGCGTCCCTCGTAGCTCATTTTCTTAGTTTTGTGGGACCCAGTAACTTCTCTTAGTAAGCTTTCAGCAATGCCGCAAAGTAACTGCTCCGGATAACCGCTCTCCTTCATTTGGGAGACCTGTTGGTCTACGCTCTGAATTATCGAGTGGGGGCAAGACTTTCTTATAGCTGGTTTCAGGCAAGACGTAGCTACAGCTCGCTTTACAATCCTGGAATGACTGATAATTCACAGCGTAGACCAACAGGTCTCCCGATTGAAGGAGAGCGGTTACCCGTAGCAGTTACTTTGCTGTACTGCTGAAAGCTTACTAAGAGAAGTTACTGGGTCCCACAAAACTAAGAAAACGAGCTACGAGGGACGCCCTGCCGTGATGCCGTATGTTCACAATATCTCCCACAGAATAAGGAGGACAGCTAACAAGTACGGAGTCCAGGTGGTTTCTTCAGCTCCCAATAAGCTCATTGGAATGTGTAAAAAGGTCAACGAGAATGAAGACCACAAAAAGAAACCTGGGTGCAACATCAAACACGAAAACACCTATGTAAAGTGTGACGAAAACGTCATTTACAGCATTCCGCTCAGCTGCCAACTAACTTACTTAGGGCAAATAGGAAGATGCCTTACGAGGCTCCGGGAACACAAAAGATTATGCGAACAACTTGTGAAATCCGGGAATCTGGCACCTCATTTCGCACACTGTAAATGCATACCCTTGCTAAAAAACACCAAAGTAATAGGTAGGGCTAGAAACTGACGGGAACGAGAAATTATCGGAAATTTTGCAATACACGTTGCTCCAGATAAGCAATGCGTCAGCTCCCCTTCAGTGATGTTAGGGGGAACAGAATTAACCTACCTCAAGAATAGTAAGTAATCTTCGGCTGTTGTAAGCTCGCATAGTTTTTACCTGTTTTTCCTTCATTCTTGTCAGCGCGTGTGTTCCTCCCTCTTCTGTGTATGATATGAAGTCAAATGTGTGTATTTAGTCATGTTTCTTCTGAGATTAAACAGTTGTCCTGTGTGTTCATCCCTTTTCCGTGTTTTTATAGCGCTCACCAATTCCTTCAAGCTTGCAATGCACACGCATTTTTCATGAACTGGTACAAAGCTTTGCAGTCGGGCATTTGTTTTTGCAGTTTTTTTGGAAAAGCAAAATATTTTGTATTGCAAGAAATATTCTCACCTCTGTTGCTTACAACTTACTAGTTGTTCAAGATGTAAACATGCTTTCGGAGCGGCAGGTGACTAATTTACTTGGCACGGTGGAGTTACTGCATACAACTGAATGGTGTCTGTCAAATTCGCTTGCTTTAATGACATATTCTGAACTTAATGTTTACTGTTTTCTGCAGAAGACTTCCCCGGCTTGTCTACAAATTCATCATGGTCTGTACAGTATCCTTCCTGCTGCTGTGTATGGCCGGCTTGATGAATTCCTCATGAAGACTGAAGACGGCATTTATGTCATAATAAAATCATCCCGACTGATATGCTTTGCCATTTTGGTCGACTGCTTTACAGATTCATGCAGATTACATACAGCAAGGTGTATGTCCGATTTCAGACACTCTGCGGGCTTTTAATAAGTCCAGTGGCCCTGGGAGGTGCACTGATTGGTGGTTGTAGTTCTGGCTTGCCTCATAATGGTGAAGAATGCATTACCTGCAAATATCCTCAAAAGATCCGCCGGCGGATATCCGAGATGGATATCTGTCGGCAGTCTAAATTATTATATTTGTACCTCCGTCGGAGGTCCGTGCGAGAGCCGTTGGACGTAGGCGGATCTCCCACGGATATCCGTATAGCCAGTAAAGGACATACCTCGGACGTCCATTGAATGTACACTGGTTGATTGGTTGTTGTTTCAAAGTCGTATGCCATGCGATCCGGCAACCCTCACGTGCGTATTCATTTAACGCCGTCGTGGAAGCAGATGACTCCACTTTCTTAGCGTTCTCACCAGCGCTGCTCAAGCAGAATGCTCCAGCAGGTGACAAATGTGCCGCATGCCAGCCCTGCGAACGGCTTCGGGGCCGAGACGCATGCGAAGCAGGCGCCGCGCCTATAGCCGCGTATCCGTCGCTGTAGCAACGCTGCTCATGCGCCGAGAGCAGTGCGGAGGTCAAATCAATTGACAAAAACCTGTCCCTCAGGTATAGAAGACTATATATATATTCATCTGCAGGCACATACACAAGAGAGAAACAAGGACGGAAAGGCATGCAGGATAACCAAGCGATGCCAGTAGGCTACCGTATACATGTGGGGAGGGGAACAAAAGGGGAAAAAAAAGGAAAAAGGCCGGCAATGAAATGAGTTTTTCAAGTGTCCATCGACCAATATGACAAGGGGACAGAGGGCACACACTTAAAGTCAATAGACGGGAACACAACCCCGAGTCCTTTAAGAACCTCAGGACCGCTCTCATCACTTTCCTTGTGATGGTTTTGTCCAAGGACCCAGAATCTTGAATTCTGTTAGAGAATGAGACCAAGCGGCGAGAGTACAGAGGCCTCGCGTGTGCTTCTTGCGTTGTGGTACTTGTGAGGAGGAACTGCCTAATACCATGCTCACTTTTCAGTGAATACCTCGTCTAACGAATACGATGATAAGTAATTGGCATGTGCGTTTGTGTGCAGTATTAATGTTGCATTTAACGCTGAGATCAAGTTTTCCACATACAGCACATGCACTGTATGCGCTGAATTCTGGCATGCTGCGACACAAAATGTAACGTTATTGATCACCAACAAAAAATTCAGGAAAGTTTTTCGCTACTTTTATGCAGAAGCAGCGCGAAACACAGCAGACTAGAAAGAAAACGAGACAAGTGCTGACTAACAACTAAATTTATTCGAGAAAGCACACATATACAGAAGATCTTTCCGTGCTTTTCTTGACAATGGCCTTGGCCACAGTGCTAGAGGTACTAGTATGCCGTTACAACGGGGAAATTTGAAACAATTCAGACTTCGTACAAGATAATTCATCCGCGGCTGCACCCAAAATTCAGTTCCACATCGTTTGCTTCTTTTTAAATCGAAGAGTCCAAAAGAATGCCCAACCTACCCAGTCCAAGGTCCATCGTCCACGGCTAGATCCATGGCTAGGTCCATAGGCGCATGGCTGAAGTCACGTCTTAAAATATGCTGCATGCATGACTGCACGCAACGCACTCTCCCGCATCTTCCTCTCAAAGGCATCCATGTGTTTACCCTGAACTCTTTTAATCCCCCTCTCCTATCTCCCAGCTTGGCCAATGCCCGGCGTAGTTGTGATGATGCCACTTCACACTGCAAACAGCATGCGCCAAGCATATTTCCGTTCCCTCCAGAACCACATTCTCTCTCTGTAGTGAACAGCAGGTGTAAGCAATTTTTCAGTGCTGAACAAGATCGGTTAGAGTGAATGGCGACTGTGTGATCCACGCTAAAGAAGACTCCCTAGCCCAAACTCCACCAGATATGCACTCATTCCTGCGCTCGCACATACTCAAAGCTAATTCAATTTCAAACCTGGCCTGCCCTCTACTATTTGATGCCCTACTGCACTGAAAAGGCTTGGCTTATTGGCTTATTAAGTTTTAACGTCCCAAAGCGATTCAGGCTATGAGGGATGCCATAGTGAAGGGCTTCGGAAATTTCGACCACCTGGGGTTACTTAACGTGCACAGACATCGCACAGTACACGGGCTTCTAGAATTTTGCCTGCATCGAAATCCGGCCGCCGCGGCCAGGATCAAACCCATGTCCTTTGGGCCAGCAGCCGAGCGCTGTAACCACTGAGCCACCGCGACGGGGCTGCACTGAACAGAACTGCGTTGCTCGCCGGATTATTAAATAAATTTCTAATTCACTGCAGGCACAATATTGTTTATTTGAGCATTAAAATTTGCAAATTGATAGGTTCCACACAATTGGTTCTGACCTTTTGCATACATATGTGCACATTATTTTACTCGCAAATAACGAGTAACATAACGAGTAACGAGTAAATAACGAGTAACGCCGCATCTAGTATACATATTCAATCTGGCTCTTACATCTGGATGTTTCCTGGATAGGATGAAAACTCACTAAACAAATAGAAGCAGTGCAGAGGAAGGCGGTCAGATGTATATTTAATAGACACAGGTTGACAGACTCACCAACAGAACTAATCAAACACGCAGGACTACTAACCCTTCAAAACAGAGCAAAACTAGCGCGCCTTAAAACCATGTACCAACTCGTACACAATCAATTAAAAGTCGCCACTTCAAAATACATATCACAATCACAAACGCGACAAACACGTAATAAACACATACACACTCTAAACGAGTTTTCATTCCGTACTGACACTTTCAAATATTCATACTTCCCTCGTGCTATACGCGAATGGAACACCTTGAACACATCCATTGTTAGTAGTCCATCATTAAATTCCTTTAGCACACGTGTGGAAAATCAACTACTTATATCTTAGTATTTATTGAGTTCATATATGTCATTACCAAGTTATTCCTTCCGTTTGTGTTTTCACTTGTGGTATTATTGTCCGCCAAAATCATGTCACATGCTCCTCACTCTGGTTTATTTGTTATTCGTATCTTCTAATGTATAATCTCGTGTTATATTTTTTATGTACTTTGATTAATTACCATTGCTATTTTTTTGTGTGCCTCTGTACTTTGAATGCCCTCCCTGTTACGATCCCTGATGGGATTGACAGTATCGAATAAATAAATAATAAATAAATAAATAAATAAAATCGCTAAAGTTTCAGTTCTTTTTAAGGGGGGCGATAAAAACGATGTTAACAACTATAGACCCGTCTCAGTGCTTCCTGTATTTTCTAAGGGTTTAGAGAAGATTATTCTTTTGCGCATGAACAGCTTTTTCGTTAAACATAACATGCTTTCAGATGCTCAACATGGCTTTCGGAAAGGCAGGTCAACGGAACTAACTCAGAAGGAATTAATAATCTCTAATATTGATGAAGGCAGACTTACCCTCGGAATTTTCATTGACTACAGCAAAGCATTTGATCGCCTAAACCATGAAATATTACTAGACAAACTGTTCAGTTATGGTGTCCCAGGAGTTGGTTTCGCTTTACTTAAATCTTTTCTTTTGAATCGTCAGCAGCGCGTCTCTATCGCTCAAAGTGACTCATCACACAGATTACTAACTTCCGGCGTGCCACAAGGAAGTATTTTAGGGCCGTTTCTTTTTAACATCTATGTGAACGATATCGTGAAAAAGGAAAGCAATGCAATATACGTGCTCTACGCAGATGACACGAGCATCTTTTTCACCGGTAAAAATGTAGACGAACTAATAATAGAAGCCAAAAAAGAGCTTGCAATAATTTGGGATTGGTCAAGAACTGTTTAAAAATAAATGGCAATAAATCTAAGGCCATATTATTCATGGCCAGAGGGAAGCAAGCACAGATAGAAGAAAGGTTGGTTCTTGGGGATGCACCCATAGAAATTGTTAAGAAACCTAAAATTCTTGGCGTGACCTTTGCTGCTGACATGTCGTGGAATCATCACATTCAATCATTATCAAGGACACTATCTACGTCAGTCGGCACACTAGCACGGTGCCGTCATTTTCTTCCAGATAGAGCAAAACTTCAAATTTATCATGTACTGTTTTCCTCTCACATAAATTACTGCACACTGGTTTGGGCCACAACCACACAAACAAATATTCAAACACTGCTCCTTCTTCAAAAGAAAGCACTTCGTTGCATTGCAAATGTGTCCTATTTACATTCATCTGCACCATTGTTCACACGGTATAACATAATAAGCGTCGAAAAAATTTACGAGTTCCGTCTACTGTACTCATACTTATTTTCCGATGAAAAGTTTAAGAGCCTCATAAAATTCCTTTCGCATTTGCAGAAACAGAAAAGTGATTGTCGCACCCGTGGATCTGAGAAATGGCTGATACCACGCACACATACAAATTATATGCTACAGTCGCTCACGCACAACTTGCCGTGCTTGCTTAACAAATTACTGTATGCAAATTTTGACGTAAGCGCATGTAATACAAAACAGACGCGTGAAATTTTTTCTCATCCCAGTTTTTGTGCAGCTAATCGTATTCAATGTATTTTCATTGCCTTTATGTTTTTCGTACTGTATACTTTCTTGTGCTGTGTTTTGATGTGTTTCGAATGTGTTCCGATGAGTCAATTTGTGTGAAAGTGTAACTGAACATGTGTTCAGAATTTTGTGTTGGCTATATGCTGCTGCCTTGTACAGGCATCAGGCACCCTCAAGCTGCCAATGGCAGCTTTTTTGCCTGATGACCCCCAACGAGTCGTTGGAAATAAAGTTTTTGAACATAAAGGAAGAGCAAATAAAAAAGAAAAATTGCGTAAAGAGCAGCCAAATGTACAAACCACCGCTGAGAACTCTGCACGCATCAAGAAACATCCATTGTTACAGCTGTACTGTCTCAGTCACGGCGTACTGCACCTCGAGTACCTGGAATAGGAATGCTATTGCCCATTCAGCATTGGTCAGTGGGAACTGCATGAGTAAGTACCAATGATACAACCAAGGGAACCAGGAATGCTGCAAACACTGCTATTTATTATAGGCCATGCCACCAGGAATAGATGATTACACAAATTGTAGCTTTATTTTCCAGGCAGTAAAGGTATACTCTCCACAGGCAGTTCACATGGTGGATACACTGCAGGCTTGGAAGAGGGAACAGGGTCAACAGGGTCATGCTTGTAAGCTGCGTTGTGCACTCCTTTAGACATGCTTTCCACCAGCAACAGAGAATCGCAGAGGCTATTTTGACAAAAAAAAAACACCGATAAAAAGGCAAACAAATTAACTTCCTCTCTTAGGAATGTAGTCTCTTGTGTAAACAAATGAGGCAGACCCCACTGTAGCGTGCATAGCTTATTAAAAATGTACATTTCAGAGAATTATATATTTTTACCTGAAGTGGCAACTAACTACAGCAAGCAGACGGTATTACTCTCAAGCACATAAACTTGAAATTTGTTGTTTCAGCACTACCCACTATCATTTAAAACTACAGTCAAACAACATTTGTTTGCAGCACTTATGTTCTTTCCATTTGGTGCACTTGAGCTACTCATTACCTGATGTAAATTGAGACCACTTTAGTTGTTCATTCCTTGACATAGCAAATTTGTTTACATTGTGTTTTAGGCTTTATGTAACCATTTTAACTTGTTGTTTACCGTTAATTGTCTCCCTTTTGTAGTGTATTTATTCATGCATATTTCTTTTTATTATTGCCAGACATTTGTTGTCTCATGTTCTTTCATTACTTAGTAATAGGAGGTCTGCAAGAGTTTCTTTACTTTGGGACGTGGTCATATTGCATTGCCAATGAAACCAGTCCTTAATCAGAGTCTTTGAACATTATTTCATAAATCAACCTCAAATTAAAAATATGTATGTACTGTACATGATACATTTAGCAAGCGCATGATGAATCACCCCAGCAGATCGACATAGTTTGTGTAAACATTGAAAAGGCTTGTGTGTGCAGCCACACAGGAGACTTTATCAACATACTCGAACATGGCGCTCAGATGTGGTGACACTTCCACACTGGCTTGTTGCATGGCTCGCTTGTAAGAGCTGCTGTTTTCACACAGGTTGGCAGCGTTTTCCAGGGGTCCATCAATGTAGCCTGCCAAGGATGGAGAAATAACTACTATAACTAAGCGACGCTGCATATTTATGCAAGATCACAAGTACCATATGTGCATTTTGTCTTCAATGCTGCAACAATGGCTGCTTTTTTCGCTTTTGGGTATCTGACCAACGATCCATCTTTTGGGCCCATCCTTGGTAGCTGCTTGGCTTAGTGAGCCATTCTCATTGTAGTGCAGAGCAGTTAAAAAAAAAGAAAATCATTTAGCAAGTAAATGCCCAAAAAGTGACAGAAAATTACATAGTGTACACTTCATTACCCAGCAGCCATGCTTGAGTAGTGGAAAATATGTATTGGGGCGAACCAAATAATAGTGCTGTGAAAGCACTTGGCAGCAAAGGTCTGCACAGAGGCAGACAGCTTCAGGATCTCTTTTAGGAGGACCTTGTTCAGAATGATGGCTTTCAGTTTTATGCAGAACCTGCGGCTGCAAGTCACTTCGATGCTTCGTCCACACCTGCATCTGAAAAATAACATATTGCCCAATACAACTCAGACTTCAAATAGCATAAAAAAGCTGAGTATGATTCCACGTACCTTCGTGATTTCTGGCATGAGATAGCGTTTATAAACAGGAAAGTATGGGAGGTAGCTGCCACATAATATTGTGATGCTTTTCAATGCTCTAAGGAACAGAGCAATTTTGCAGCCCGAAAAAAGTGCTGCTGCTGGCAGCAGTAAGTTTCTAGCTGCTTTTCTTTCGTTCATCAACTGATTTGCCCGACTATAAGCATGGCTGTTGCGACAAATGCGTTCGACGTGAAGTAAAGCGCCACTTACGGCTTTGTCGACATCAGTGCATTTTCAGCACGGGCACTTCAAGAAAAGCTCGCCTGTAGCGGATTCAAACATGAACTTTCTTTCTTCGTGAAGGGGAGAGGTTCTTCAATACAGACATCTTAGAAACAGTAAGTTATATCAGTGCTGTACGGCGTTATCTCTATTTGGCTATACCTTAGGCTGCTGTAACTTGAAAGACTGTAAAGACTCAAGTAACACTTGTTGCTGGGCTAGTCGGTGCATTATTCTTCGTACAAAAGTTAGCGCAAAACACAAGACACTCACAAGATGGGTGGACAGGACAACGCGCTACTGACAACTGATCCTTTATTGGAAAGAAACACGTAATATATAGGCACACCGCCACACCACCTATCAGATGCAGCAAACGTCAGAATGATGTAAAGGGTCATAAAAGCGATAAAAGACACAGAGAATAAAAACACGACGTAGCAAAAAACAATAAAAAGCGGCGAAAGAACATTAAAAGCATGATACGTGGTGTATAGGGCCAAAGAAACATGACTGAATGGAATCCAATAGGATGATAACAATATGATACTGGATAAAAAACATAACAAATGCAGTAAAAAAAACACGTGACACAAGAAAACCCTGATAAAAAGGCCTGTGCGCTGAACACTTCAGATTACATTGAGGGGAAAAAACACCTGTACACATGCTCGTACTCAGGAAAACCTTTCTCAAAAGTATTCTTCAGTTTTGTACAAGAAAATAGATGCATCGCTAACAGCATTTGCGCGCTTTTTTCTGATCAAAAAAGCTTCTTTTAATTCACGGGACACTCGATCATGGCCTCTACCTAAAACAACGGTTTTTTCCAGAATGGGCCGGCAGCAGTTTTGTTCACAGCCCTTGCAATGAAGAGGCAGATTCGAACCTGTTCCTGTCCCCATCGAACGTTCATGCTCCCTCAACCTTTCATTTAGGCAATGCCGCGTTTGTCCAACATACACTTTTCCACATGTGAGTGGGATCTGATATCGTACAACCCTTTCACTGCATTCCACGTACCTACGGGTATGTATGGTTCCACAGGATTTTTCTCCTCTTTTTTCCGAGTTGACACGAGGACACAACGAGGCTAGCTTACAGGGAGCGGAGAATACTACTGGAACCTTAAATTTAGATGCAACTTTTTTTAGATTATGGGCAACGCGGTGAGAGTAGGGAACCACTTCTGGCTTAATTCTTTCCTCAACAAGCTTAGGCTGCTTTCGTTCCACGCCTTTTATGCTATGAAGAAGGGACTCCACCACACTTGTCCGGACAGACTGTGGGAAGCCTGCATCCCGAGGCCTTACCATCTGAAACTGGAAGGTCGTTTCCATGGTATGGCAACAGGACTTCGCAATGGCGGCCTTCAAACCTGACATCGCAATGGCTCGCTTCGCAGTCTTAGAGTGCGCCGATTTATAAGACAAGAATCCCTTCTGGGCACGACGGTCGTACATCCAGCACATCCTCTCACTGGTTATGGAAAGTTCCAGGTCTAAAAACTGTAATTTATCACTTTTCGGTTGCTAGTGTGTAAATTCCAATCCTTCTCCGTTCTTACTAAATATTCTAAAAATCTCGTTAACTGTGCCTAAGTAGGGCTGTGTGCCCTGTTTACTTACAAGGATTAAAAAATCATCGACGTACCTGAAAACCTTCAATACCTTATCTTTAACTCCTGATTCACACTTTGATCAATCATTCAAAGGAAAATATTGCTCAGAACCGGCGCGACACAGGAACCAATACAAATCCCTTTCTTCTGTATAAACAAACCACTCTCGAACTCTACCACTGTAGCATTAAGGTAAAATTCTAACAAGTCATAAAATTATCTAGTGAGACACCAGCTGCGTTTTGAAAGGACGTAACCCCACTTTCCTCAATGCATGCTTGTACGGGTTTGAACAATTCCTTATGAAGAATGGAATAGAAAATATCTTTCGCATCAACAGAAAAGAAATACCCTACTTGCTGCTTATCTTTAAGAAATTCAATGATATCCAAAAGAGTTTTTGTTGCAAAAGGATCAGTGACCACAATCTCGTTAAGATGCTTCAAGAGGAACTGACTCACAAGGCGTTGCCAAGATCCTCGTTCGCTTACAATGCAACGGAATGGTACGTCCTCTTTGTGGGTCTTAGGTGTAAAAAACATGCGAAGACTTTTGCCCTTGCAGTCACTTACAGACTTTGCTAACCTTTGCAGTTCAAATTCATTGCAGAGGGCGACGGCTCTTGACTTGGCCTTCACGGGCTTGAGTTTTGACGGTTTAAAGTTCTTCTCATCGGCACAACAGGCTTTTTCATTATAAACCCCCTTTGGCACCACCAAAAAACCACCTTCCTTGTCGGCTTGCAGCAAACGAATGTCGTTCTCTTTCAAGTAATTCACCACTTTGTTGACCGTAGACCCATATCCGCCGGCTCTCTTGGGAGCCGTCCTAGCCAGTGCGTCCACACCTTCCAGCAGGCATCGCTCACGATCCTCCGGCGGTGCCTTCCCAGCCACTCGCCTGTTCAGAGCCAGGAGCTCATGAGCCACTGTAGTTGGCTCAAGACTGAACTTTGGTCCTTCTGCCTGTAGGTAGCATCACTCCTCTGTCTCCCACCACCTTCCTCGTCAGATGTTTCAGTGGACGTCAGGGCACAATGTGACTGGTGAGGAAGCCCGCGGCATTTAAAAACAGTATGCCTGTACACCTTGCGACCGTTTAATGACGGTAGTTGCACAGCTGAAAATAATTTGAAACAAAAAATAAAAAACAGCCAAGATGTAAAAATGCTGTCACCTAGTCTTTCCATATTTACCCATGGCTGAACTGTAACTAGTTTGGCAAACTGCACAAAAAGTATAACATGAATTAGTAGAAAACAAGCAAGGAAAAATGTTTACCACATGTTGCTGTCTACAGCTGATGTGAAGCACATGCATTATACAGAAGCACAGCACATGGCTAATAAGCGCTGCGCTGATTAACTAGAACAGTGTCCACAGTTACTGTTAGATTTTACCCTCAAAACTGACTCATGCCATGACCCCTTTCTTCACATATATGTTTTTCTGTTTGCTTTTAGACAAAAGCTGTTATCCTTTTGTTATATCTCAGTCATGCTTTTTTTCTGTTACAAACAGCTTTGCACAAAACAAGTAGCAGTGTAAGGAGTTGGTAAGAGGCAACCAGTATTATACCATGCAGAAAGACACACGATTTAATCGACACATACCCAGGGTCCGACAAATTATTGATCTTTGGACTGCCACATCTGTTTGCAATTCCGGGCGTGGTATGCAACTTGCTGCTCCTGTGGCACACAAAGCTTGTCGTCATATTTATGGAATGTTGATTCAGAGCCCACTTTTCCAATGAAGTCATGAAACACCACCAACAGCCACTGTGTTAACAGGCACTGTGTTGATGGTGTTTGCATGAGTCGCATGCGTCTGCTCCAGTGCAAGCAAGAAGACGAAAAATGCTGTTCCAAAGATTAATGAAGGACCTAGGTTACAACATGACACGCACAAATACATGGCAGCAGAGAAATGCACACTCTGGCACTGGTATCTGATTGACACTTAGCACGTACCTGCTGAAGTGTCTTGAGGGCATACAGGTGGCTTAGAATAATTTTTCCCTTCTCTCAAATCTCCTTGAATTCGTTTCACGTGCTCAACTTGTTCATATTTCCCTTCCTCTTCAGCTCCACAATCTCCTGTTGGCTCAGGCACATCACTGAGGCAGGCAGCATGCTCTGTTGCTTCTTGCGCTGTTTGTCGCATGTCCTCATTCAAGAGCTGCCCAACGACCTGCATTAAAAAAAGAATGATCAGCCAGAAAGTTTCTGTGACAGCAGAAAACACATGCATGCCTTTACCACCCTATTTGCATATAGCGTAAATGATGGAAGCATAATACAGCAAAAACAGGACTGGATAAAGCCTAATCATTTCGAATATGTGGCGAAACAATTGAACTGGGATGGCAGTAATTTGCGCAAAATGGTGCTTCATATATTTGAGACCATAAACCCTTATAGACCTTTCCAGGGGCGCTGCCATTTTTAAATCCCTGGTAGGAAAAGCAAGGACGAGGGCGACGCCCAGCGGTGACGCCATATTGGACTGCAAGAAGTTCGCCACGTTCATGTGTCTGCGATTGTTTACGTGTGGTTTGTTACTTCTCGCCTTGTTTTGGGAGAAAAAAATGTCCAGATCGATGCTTATACGAGCATTTTTTGTGCCCCAAGACTTTGAAGAAGACATGCGCTTGTGAATATATGAATAACGGGCCGTTTTGTTCACCGTGAATGATTGGTCGATAGCATCAGCGCATTCAGCTGTTGACACTTCAGCGTCATGCGCGACGGGGACCCAGCCAACCAGGCTTATTATTATTGGCGGTAAGATGACTGCTTATACAGTTTAGATGCAATAAATATTCACTCCATACCATTTTCTGCATCTTGTTTGGCTGATACAGCTGCCGCGGATGCTCAGCTGCTGACCCTAAAGACGCAGGTTTGGTCCCGGCTGCGGCGGTTACATTTCGATGACGTCTCCAATACGGCGTGTTTCTCACCTTGAGTCGCTTTGAGACGTTAAACCTCAAACCATCATTCTGGGCTGACACGATACTGCGCATCGTTTTTTACTTCTACAGAAGGCGAGAAAGAGAATTTGTGATCTTAAAGTGGCCATGCCCGTGACGCTGAGTACTTTAGATGATTGTTGCATGCGCGTCATCTTTCGGAGAAATGTAAGCGAGTGCAGTGAGTGGATGAGCTTCGTGCAGCGTATAATATTCGGCATGCAAGTCGCTGTTAATAAGAAAATAACACTCAAGCCATTCTGAAGCCTAGCAGAGAGCATCAGCTAGCGGTAATCAACTTGTGTCGTCGCTTTCAGCTGTAATTAGAAGGGTGTACCGAATCACTATGTTGGAGTTGAATAAAGCTACGGCATGGATAACGTGGCCTGTATCGCAGTCCGTCTAGAGAAGAAAGCCTCGCTATTGAGCAATTTTTATTCCTACCATCAGGCCATGGGAAGGTTAATCGTGTGGTGGGATACAAATATTTAGTTAGGTTTATGGGGTTTAACTTCCTAAAGCGACTCGGGCTGTGAGACGCTGTAGCCGAGGGCTACAGAAATTTCAACAACCTGGGGTTCTCTAATGTGCACTGACATCGCACAGAACATGGGAGCCTTGCTTTTCGCCCCCACTCAAAAGCGGCAGCCGCGGTAGGAATTCCTTGAGCACAGTATCAGATTCATTTTAAAACCAGAGAAAAGATGGAACACCGAGAAGAGCAAAGCCTCTTCTTGTGCTCTTCTGTATGTTCAGTCCTTTGACTGGTTTTAAAATGAATGAATCAGTACCAACTTGCCCAGTCATCTACCTTGTTGAAACAAAGTAGTCGACCATCCTAACCACTGTGGCCTCACAAATGCAGAATAGGAAAGGTCCTCTTTCAGTTTTTATCTGCGACAGTAGCAACACTTAAATTGACAGTCAAGCGGAAAATAGTCACACACACTCGCCATACATGCACTCATAGCCATGGCTTGTAGCGACATGCCAGCTACCCATGCAGTCCAGACAGAATGGGCAACATTGAGTGGTGCGTTACTCTCGCCGCCAGCAAGTTACTATTGGCCTCTTGCCGCTTGGTCTGAGGCTTTTGACTGGAAGATGGCGCTCCCCGTGTTGAAAAGGTGTACAGACAGTAAAATAAACGCGCACTCACACACTGTATGACTAGCAACACTCTGGTGGCCACCGTATCCTGGTTTCCGCTTAATAGCAAATGATGCTGCACAGCATCAAGTATGCGGGCGCACTGCAGGGCAGCTATGCACAGATTTGGCAGCAGTGCCCGACTAGCATGGTTTCACAATGTGAGCTCACAACACCTGATGCTTGTTGCAAGTCCTACCATACGCGATAGTACATCACAAGTGACAGCAGTTATGATTTGGCCCCTTTGAGCTCTAGCTACACTTTCACACTAAGTTGAAGAAAGTTTTAGCACTGGCGTACGGTAAATATGCGTGCTAACTACAGTAAATACAACCATGCGGCAAATTGAGCTTGACAAGCATGCACAGCAATGGTAGCTACGGCAAAGCGTGACGCCGTTGGCCATACCAGAGGTACATAGGTGCTAAAACTCTCTAATAGTAGCTGTGCAGACTCGATAACGCTTGTCTAGAGCACTCGAGTGGCGCTGTGTGGAGGAAATAAATCGTTTCTAGGGAAGGTACTGACTTTCAAGGCCAATATCTGCGCTCAAGCACAGCCCAGAGCAAAGCAGCTGCAATAAACTTTCACTTGATTTGCTCCGAAGCACTGTTCAAGCGCTGAAGAGAAGTGTGATCGGTCTGTCTTTTTACACGGCACAGTTCTTTCGCTTTTCAATTGCTACGAAGCTAAACACGTACGCACCTCTTTACGTTTCCTCTTTTCAAAAGGAGCGGTGAACCTTTCTCCCTTGCGGTTTCTAGGGAACACGGATGGCACAGCGTCAGGCTTCAGGCGCCGCCGTTTGAGAGACATGCCGAGGCTCCGCAGCAGAGCGAGACTTGTTTCATAGTCGCTATCGACGAAATGGTCCGAGCAAAGAAAATCGCGCTTGGCAGGTACCCACGTTGGTCGTGATGGCTGCGCCGCACGTATCCATATCCGTCGTTGTTTGGCATCCTTTGGAAAGGAGTGGCATGGTGTGTCTCCGCCGAACGCGTCGTTCATACAGCCTTGAGCCCAGCAGTGCCTAGGCATCTTGCTTCGTTGATCAGGCAAAGAACTCGAACACAAGAAACTCAATGCGCCGAAACGACGATACCATCGAGTCGCCCACTCCGCGGTCGGTCGAGGGCCCGAGACATGTGAGCTGCGGCAGCGGCGAGACGTTTGACGTCACGGCTGTCAATGGGGCAGTCAGGGCCTAGTCAGGGCAGACGCGCAGTCACTTCAGGCGCCACCACCAGGTGCACTGGTTCAACGAAAAAAAAAAAATGAGCGAAATCGATGTTGTTGCGGCAGCTCTAGCTTTCACTAAAACACGGAGCAGTGAAATTCTGACGCAGGATCCCTTTAGATGACGTTCATTAGATGTTTCGTTTATGGCTCTGCAGAATTCACTGCTCTCGTTAAATGTGTGACCGCACTGAAACTTAAACAAGCACTGCCGAAAGAAATTTATTTCCCTTCTCATTTAATCGGCGAGCGTCCGCTTGAAGAGCCAGAGCTCGAGCCGATTCTCTCACAATTCCTTTAAGCCTTACTGCATGCACGAAAAAAAAATTCTTTCTGTCTGTACTGTCTCCTAAAGCCAGGGGCAGGGACTTTACTGTCTTTTGGACAGTGATCTCGTGTAGGTGCGCAAAGATGAACTCGGAAGTTCCGAGAGCCAAATAAAAAGGGCTGCATACGCGTGTAATAGGCTACTTTGCATTCCCCTATGATTTTAATCAGTTATATTTTGCCGCCTACGAAATGTGAACATTAAAGCTGCCTAGTAAGCAGTGAGATGACATTTTTTAGTGAACGCGATCTCACAGGTTGAACCCATAGCCGAACTGGTCGCCTTTCAGCAGAAACGAAAAGCTAGAAGGCTTGAGTATTTCACGGTGTGTGTTTGAAGACTATGAGCGTCCTAAACTAATATGCTCTTCCCGAATGCATTTCTAATAGTGTTTAGGTATGTTTTGGGATGACGAACGATCAATGGCCAATTAAGACCGGTTGAATTTTACTCTTACTTGCGGAGCAGAAGATAATGCGCGAACGATTTGTTGCCTCAGTGTGGCCACAACGTCAGCTTCTAACATTGCTTTAACACAGCTAGCGTCCTCTTTTTGCCACGTTAACGCAACTTACATAAGACAACGTTGAGACAATGTTGCTCCAATGTTGCATCAACTTTCAGTCAATGTTAAAGCAACTTCTGGAGACAATATTAATGCAACATTGCTACAACATTTTCTTAATGTTGATACAACTTTTTATTTGCACACATGCAACATTCCAACGACAATGTTACTGCAATATTGCTGCAATGCTGTCATAATGTTTCAGAAACTTTCAGACAGCTTTCTAAATTACTGAAATATTTCAGCTACCAATGGCTGCTGCTCAATAAGGCGATCTCTTGAAAGGCTAAACTGTGTACAATGGCGTCGTCATACCAGAATGGTTACAGCAGCTTAAGGTCACAAGAATGAGCGATTGAGCATTACTCCTTGGTGTGGTGCTTGCTATAGCATACAAATACTTACAAGACTGCACTGCACAACACATTGTTTTTCCACACTTTCCAGACCGCTTACTCTAAATAAATCCTTAAATGTAACATTCATCAGCTCTCTACCAGTGCTCCTATAGTTTAGATGCAACAAGATTCCATGACATGGTTGTTCTGACAATTAAGCTGATTTATTTAAATAGACAGAAATATAATTTAGAAAAAGGAAGCAGACTTATAGTACACTCAAGATTTACACAAACATATTGGCATAGCTTGAAAAATGCAACACGTGGGCTTACACTTTTACAGATATGATTTATTTAATTACTTTATAAAGAAACTTGCAACAAATCTAAAAAACACACATGTGAGCTACTCAGGAACAAGAACCAGAGCTAATGTTTTAAACAGTTACTAGGTACATTACCATAGCATGAAAATGCGCTCACACCACTCAACTGCCATGTTATAAATACAAAACACTTCAAGTAAACTACTTACACAACAATAGCACACCTTGAAAACATGCACCACCTGGACTTTGTATTTCCCAAATATAAGACATTCATTTTGTGCACAAAATTGCAACAAATAAACAAAGTAGCAGTGCAACCTAGTTGGTCATTCAGAAACAAGGAGCAGAGGTATTATGAACAGCAGAGTTAGTTGTTGGGCTGGTTAACATTACTGATTTAAGTTCATAGTTTTCCAGCCCTACGGAACGCACACACAGATACATGAGCCGCCGCTGTGGTTAAGTGGTTATGGTGCTCGGCTGCTGGCCTGTTAAGATGTGGGTTCTATCCTGGCCGCGGTGGTTGCATTTCGATGCAGGCAAAATGCTAGAGGCCCATAAATGCAATCTGCACGATAGAGATCTAAAGAATGAGGACAGGTTCCAAACTTGTCGAGCACTGCAGTGGTTGTACAGAGATTTTTAAGTGTGAAGATCGATAGGAGAAGCAGACCACAAACCACATGTGAAGCGACAGAGACGCATCACATTAAAAAAGCTGGTTCACAATGTGCGAGCAATACTTCAATTGTATCATATAATGCACAAATGATGTTTCTTTCATAGTTTTTATGATAAAAGTGTAATAAGTTTGTTTTTTTCCTGCTGCCCTGGTCTGAGGGCATTTAAGCAGTGTCTGCGCCGTTAAATAACCAGTTGTCAGTGAGCGCTGCATTTTATCCTTCTTCCCAACTTCAGTAAAGTGGCAAGTTGGTACATACTTGAAGAAAACAGTGCAGCAACAGGCACAAGAGAGAAGATTGGACAGGTCCTGACTAGCAACTGAAGGTTTATTGAAAAGGAACACACAAAATATACTCACTTTACAACCAAGAGCTCACATTAGCTGCATGAACAGCACTGATAAGCTATCAACTTCAGTCATGGTGGTCAAGATTCAACAGTTCACAGTCCTGAACAACCGTCTGTCCTTGTTCATGATTGTGAACTATTGTATCCTGACCACCATGACTGAAGTTGACAGGTTATCAGTGTTGTTCACGCAGCTCATGTGCACTCTTGGTTGCGAAGAGAGTATATTTTATGCGTTCCTTTTCAATAAACCTTCAGTTGCTAGTCAGCACCTGTCTCATCTTCTCTCTTGTCCCTGTTGCTGCGCTGTTTTCTTCAAGTATCGTTATTTGGTCATGCACCGTTGCACTGGAAAACTACAAATTTAAAGTACTGTAAAAGTTTGCCTGCCCAATTTAGCACGTCTAAAATATGCTTGTCTTCTGGTGGCCTCCAGCTGCTCACGATGATGGTCTCTTCAAATTCATGATGTCACAAGCGAAGCTACATCCCTGCAAAAACAAAAAGGAACCAAAAATTTCCTAATATAAGCATCTTGGTGGGCACACGTCTAATAACAAATCTTTTACACTCCTCAAAGAACACAGACATTGGACAGCTCTGTACAAAGAACTTATGTCCAGTCACTTGGCTCAAACCAAAATAGTGAAGAAAAAAAACCGCCCCTCCCTGGCACCGTGAGCATATTTTAACAGCCTGAGCAACAAATTGTTCTGAAAGTGGCTAAAAAATGCATTCATTACAAAAAAGACATCGACTATTCATGCCACCTAAAATTCCTCAAAAGCAAGCAAATAATATACAAACAAAAATTCCCATTCCCGCACCTCACAGCAATGTCCAGTGCTGCTGTCTCGCTTGAATCCTGCCTTACAAACGGACCTACTGGTGCCAGCCATGGGGACGGCCATTCAATTGCTTAAAACCACAAGGGCGTTTGTAGAAGAAGGCGCGGCTGGAGGTGGTTGCACATCACTCCCTTTGTCTTCCCTCAATTGTGCCATGGCAGGTGGCCGACAAAGTAAACCGAGCGAAGAGGGCAGGCCCAGCCTATAGTCTTTTTCAGCCTCACTGCTGTGCACAATTTGAAAGGCAAAGTTGCTAACGGCCGATTCTTGCGGGGCTGCATAAGCTAGATCACAAACTGATGATGGGTGCAGGGGTCAAGTGGATGCAGCTAGCACAGGAAAGGGCTAATTTGGGAAATATGGGAGAGGCTGTCGCCCTGCAGTGGGTATAGTCTGGCTCATGGTGATGAAGGGTGATTGAATACCAATGAATATTTCACTTTTCGTACCCTTGGCGCAAATCGCTGCACAGTCCCATAAATGTTGGTTATAAGAGTATACATCTGATTGGGAATGAGAGGGCAAAAACTAAACTACTGGCATGATGCAGCAGCGTCAGTTTCGTGTGAAAGAATAAATTCTGGCTCCTTGCTTAAAATGCCGCTGGATTCATGCTATCTTCCAGTAGAATGCATGAGAACTGGTGTAATGCCCTCGCACAAAGTGCAGACGTTAAGGAACATGCACACGTTCTTCCAGAGAACGCAAAATTCCAAAGTAGTCGTAATGACCATCGGTCATCACTGCTGGGTCAGCATGCCTCTGCGTCTTTAGTAATTTTCTAGCATCCGTGGGTAACTCTGGATGGTATGGCTTCTGAACTTTAAGCAGGGAATGCAGGTGAGAAGCAGGCTATTAATTGCTCACACGCGCAAGTCGTGCTCTAGACATTGAGTAGCGGCACCAGACTCAAGTGTCATCCTATCTTCATAAATCGGCAATTTCCTCGCTGGCGTCCCAGAACCCTCCTCGCAGCGCCGCCCCTCCTCCTCCGCTATCCTCCTCGTCCTCTTTTCTTCTTTCACAGCTGTTGCGCTCTACGGTCTATTCCTCCGGCGAGTCTGCCTCCGCACACCGCGAATCTGCGCGTCTTCTGGACCGCGCTGTCTGTGTTTTTTAATATTTTTCATGCTTTATAGTTTAATTTCTTTATTATTTTGTTTCTTTTCATATTTGCATTTTTTTATTTGTTTTATTTCACTCACGAAACCCGTGCGTTCACTAGATCTGCCTTTATTCTTGCTCAAACCGTGTTCGTGACGGAATGGCAGCGACTACCCTTGAAGTGCCAAACGCCCTGGTTGGATTCCCAGTCTCAATAAAGTTTTTTTTTTCTTTGCCGGAACTCGAACACACTTGCTAGCATTCCCTGCTCACGACAGTATGAGGCATTAAAGGATCTCGCCTTAATAAAGCGATTCTGCTCGTGTTTTCTTTCACAGCTGTTCTGCTCCTGGCGAGCTTCTAGGACGGCCGGCTCGCGATTTTCGCGTTGCCCTTCGAGCTATTTGTGTGGCCGGCACGTTCCTCGCGCAAAGAAGGCGACTGCGCACATACTTAAAATGGCGTTAAAGGGCGATTCACACGACGGTCCGTTCGCCCGCGGCCCGCGCACTACCTGGTCTCCTTCCGTGATATTCTCTCGTATTACCGAGACAAACGAAGGGAATACGCACCCCCTGCTCCGTCCCTCACCATAGCGCAGGCTGCACATTGGCGACAACTACAAGCCCGGACTGCTCAATACCCAATACTGCTGCATGCCCGATACCCAGACCAATTCTCGTCATCATGCAAACTTTTGCGGCAAACCAGGCGCCCCTACGATTTACATCATTGGCAATAAACGTTTCCACCACCACCTACGTGCTCATGCGTCAGCACATTGAGAGGCGCGCTGACCAGGGCGCGGTCCAGAAGACGCGCAGATTCGCGGAGGCAGACTCGCCGGAGGAATAGGGGACCGCAGCTTCGCAGGGGGGCGCTGCGGACGCCACTGAAAAGCGCCCTCTCCGGCCGACTCCGCACTTTTGTCCGGGCAAACCGGTCTCCCTCCCATTGAGTAGCTGCGCGAGCAGCGCGCTTTCTCCTGAAAAAAAGCCAGTTCTGCACGTACTTTGCACGTGTTGGCTGGCCTGCAAATCTCTTTGTGCAGTCGCGAGCTTTCTCCCTCGTGCTTGAACGCTGACGAGCTTCAGAGGATTAGCAAAATGTACAGGCGCGCTAGAAAAAAATGCGGACAGCACGGCGCCCACGCGCTGCGCAGTCGGAATTTATCTTCAATGCGTTTTCATCTCGGTAGTAACAAAAAGACGCTAGAGTGGTACCACGGCCGCTAGATATATCATTATTGTATCACGGATGTCTTTAGCGTATTTGTGTTGCGAGCCAAGTATAAGCGTGACGAAAATAAATTCCAACAGCGGAGCGCCTAGGCACTGCGCTGTTCGCATTTCTTTCTGTCGTGGCAGTACGCTCTGAGATGTCGGTTAAAAGAAATAGTGGACAGTGAATTTTTTTTTTTTCGCTGCGCAAACTTGAAAAATGAACTGCTAGTGGATCAGGCCCACTACGTGAAGCAGATTGTTGACGAAAAAGCCGGTACCGTAACGGCGAAATGTGTATCGCAAGTAAATGACGAGGTCATTTAAGACATGGAATTCGAGGTAAATACCATTTTTTCTGGCGCGGCCATCTTCGCAAGATGCTTAATTTCGTTGGGTGGCTGAGCAGTTAGGTGCATGCAGGTTTGTTGGCCAAATAATAAGGATTTTGTTACGTGTTTCGCTGAAAAATAATGGAAATAATTTTTATTTTAACTTAAAATAAAGTGGCCTTAAGGCGACACGCGAGGCTGAGGAGAAAAACGAAAACTCTCACGAAATGCGCCTACCAGCTTCTTGCTATATACGGCAAAGAGAAAAAATGCTCTAGTTTGGTCAACCGCTACAACGGAGATAAGCGGTTGGTATATTTATTTTAATGCTGATTACAGCGCACGCGCATCCCCAAAACAATTTATTTGCAGAGCCATCGCTCATATGCAAACGCTCATTCATGTGCAAGCAAACATTGTGATTATTTTTGTTTTCAGAAATTTTTTACATGTAAAGGAACTTCGAAAATTGAGCCAGGCGTCACAAGTCAGAACATTGAGGCGATCACTGACCTCGCCTCACACGCGTCTGCATAATGCCGCTAGCTGTTGTCAGTCCCCAAAATAAAAAATGGCAACAGAAATGAGTTTCGTTAGCGCGAGCTTTACTAAACACTGCATGCTTAGTGAATTACAGCAAAAACTGCTCAGAAATAATATTACGCGTGCAACATGCCAAACGTGTTTAGCAACAGGAAAAAGCTTACTTCACCTTGCCCATAGCAGTTATCGAGGCCTGCCGTTTCTCGTTCTCATCCATTTCATACCCAACAATTCCGGACAAAAACATTTTTTAATAAGAAAAAGTGTATGAACGCATTTTTTTCATATACTGGAAGATTTCACTATAGCAATCTCCCATCGATAGGCTTGCATTTTTTTTTCGTATTAACGTTTTCCCTATCGTCAACTGCTCGATACGAGCGATGAAAATATTTAAGATTTTGCTGCATATAGAAAGGTGGACTATTACCTTCAATATTTCCGTTACTGTACGTTACAATTTTCCAATATTAAATTTTTTTTCCCCCAAGAATGTAGGACATCTCCAGGAAATCTGTAGAATTCCGCAGGCAGTCCTTGGCCGTCGATGTTCAGAGAACTATTGTGACAGCCCTAGACACAACAAGTTTCTCCACTCTTAGAACGTCGCGGAATTCACAGCGAGCGGCAACAACACTTTTGTGCGCCCGCGAGCAGGACGGCACGTGCTCACAATGAAAGAGAGAGTGGCAGCTGCGCGAGCAGCACGCACCTACCAGTCGACAGGCTGCTGGCTCAATGCGCTCCGCCCGCGACGTGCCCGGACGGAAACGCCAAAATGACCGGCAGGGGAGAAGTGGCGCTGGTGCAGTGGGAGCAAACTTCAGGTGCGCTTCCCTATAGACCGAAGAGCGCAACAGCAGTGAGAGAAAGAAAGAGGAGAAGGGAGAAAAACAGGAGGAGGAGGGGCGGCGCTGCGAGGAGGGTTCTGGGACGCCAGCGAGGAAATTGCCCATAAATCACCAACTCCTCTATGTCAGAATTCCGCGACACCTCTTACGTTGCACTTTCTATGTCAGAGATGCTGTTAGCGGAGCTAAAATCCGACAAGTGAGAACTGCGGCTTTCAACTGCGTCCTCGGTTGGCGCTGATAAAGAGGATAAAACAACATTATGCGATGAAAAGGCATCTTGATACTGTTCTTCTCCAGTTGTGCATAATCTGCTACCATGACCATTATCAAGACTGACAACTGCCAAACAGTTTTCTAGTTCGTCGTGAACAGCCTCAGCTGTTCTTCGGCGTCGTTGCCGAAAGGACACTTCGCTTAGCACTTCATTCTCTTCATGATACAACGAATGTAGCACTTTATCAAACTATCACGAAGGGCATGGGTACACTACTGGCTTTGTGCCAACAAGCAGCACAACAATGGAACATTGAAGTCTCGAAATCACTCACCATTGAGGTCATCCTCTGGGCAAGCCTTTGTTGTTTCAGCTGAATTCCAGTGAAACCACAACGAAACACAGCAGCGCGGGCACGGCAACCGCAAAAAAACTTGCCGCAACTGCCGCTGACACGCTGAACGCGGGTTCTCGGATGAGCGCGCGTCCCAGGATTGGCTCTCGGCGCGGCTGCGAGTAGCCTCTTTTGGATAGTTTGGATTTGGATATGTGGTAGTGATCTCCATGGCCATTAGACTGCGGGGCGTCAATGAAACCAGAACTAAATTTCTTCGGCAGTTTTAATTTTCTCTGCGTGTTTTATTGAAAAACAAAATAATTCCAGCTGTTTTAAAATGTTTTAGATAGAAATATATCTTTCTACCTTAGTGTTACAGAGCGCAAGCAAACTTGCACTGCTCACCATTTGCATACACACCACATGCAAACTTGCACTGGAAGTAATTAATAAATAAATAAATTAATACTGTCATGGTGAGGAGAAGTGATCTGGTACCGGCTTTTCTATTTGGGCTTCAGAAATAGCCTGAGAGGGCAGACAATTAGCCTATAGCATGAATGTTACGGCAATGCCATCGTATGTGGTTCAACATTTATTCATCATTTGACAATATTGCTGCAATGTGAAAATACCACTTCAGAGCAACGTTATCAGCATGTTGCTTGGTAACATTGCAGCAACATTATATAATGTTGAAGAATGTTAGCGCAACATAGTAGAACATTGGCAATGTTGTTAACGTTGCAGTAACATACTTTGCTACTACATGGCAAAACACTTGTCATGACAACCAGGCTGAAGAAGCGAGGAGAGATAGATGTGGTTATGAGATGAGATTTACAAACACTCGCGAGCTATTGTGGCTATTTCATTTACGAGACGTTCCGGTCAGCTGTTCAAAAAGAAAACCAAACGCGCTTTAGTTTGTGAATTTTTCCACGAGAAAAATGAAGCTATAAAATAAAAGCCATGTTTTTGGGGCTTAAGGGCCCAATGGGGGTCAGGCTGCGAGAGACACCGAAGCAGAGGGCTCCGGATCATTTCTACCACCTGGGTTTGTTCACCGAGCAATATGATACTACAAAGTACTACATGGCTGCTATGCTTGCCGCCTGAACAGCAATGCGGCCGCCGAGGCTAACAGCAAACCTCTGTTCCCCGGCTCAGTAATCAAGCGCCTTGACCACTAAGCCACCGCGGCATGGAAGTACCGAAATATATTAGTCAATGAATAAAGCTTAGTTTTTTTCTCAGCGCGTATACTATAACCGCATAGCTCATCCGTGTCGCTGCTCCAATATCACAGTTGTGTACTTCACTCTGCAATAGTGAATGAATAGTCGGACACCAGCCGTTTCTGTACGGACCCAAGCCCGGCTCGGGTCCGCAGCTTTAAGCCCGAGCCCGGACCCGCAACTTCAGGCCCGGGCCCGGCCCAGGCCCGGCAAAACAAATCATGTCCCGGCCCGAATCCGTGCAGTGCACTATTCTGCATATCTTTCATGAAGACTTAAATTTTTTTTGCTGCCTCGACCGCTGGCTAACTTGCAATGAGAATAAGCCTAGAGCTCAGGCATTGGGTAACGTTTTTTTTTTTAGTCTAACAACGGTACTTTCATGATTTAGCTGCGCATTATGGAAACCCATAATCGTCTGCGCCGGGATAAGCGAACTCAAAGCCACCGGCGCCAGGCTGCCGCCGATGGGCAGCGGTAGCGCCTTCGAAGGACGCGCGCACCTTGCAACGCTCTCCTTGGTGTCGTGGCGCTTAACGCTGCAGGCAACAGATGGCGCCACTAGTCCCTTTGGCAAAATTCCGTCGGCTTCTGGTTTCTGAATCTCGGCGCATCCGGTCTCGGGTTGCATCATGCGCAGCTCAACCTAGGAAGTACCGTTGTCAAACTTCCTAAAAGACAAAAGTTACAATTCCGAAGCTCTGTGAGCAGTTTTACTGCAAACGAGACAGCGGTTGAGACGGGAAAATTTATAGGTTTTCCAGGTAAAGATGGACACTAAAACATGCACACACGCTGCGTGAATTTTGGACTTTCTGGCATGCGGTTACAGAAAACTCAACATTAATTCTACACCCACAAAAAGTTGGGGAATGTTTCGGTCTACCACGGCCACGCTACTAGAAGTACTATATGCTGTATAGAGCACAGTGGAGATCGAAATTTCAAGCAGCGCTCGGTCTATTCGCCGCGGCTTCATTCAAAATCCAGTTCCGCCCTGTTTCCGGAGGCGGCGCACCAATTTGCCCGAGGATTCGTGGTTAACCGGGAGGTGCGCTACCCCGAGCTCAGATCGGCCAAGGAGCGAGTGACAACCTACAAAGAATTTACTACCCACTTCAAGAAAGAAAGTCAGATCTTCCCAGAACCACATAAATCTCTGAGTAATACAGAACAAGTCAGTTGGCGGCAGCTCCAAACAGACACTTTCTTCAATCCGTACATGTACTCCATACGGTTCGCGCGCGGAGCAGTACAGCCCCATCTGTTCTCTCCGTGGGCACCAAAAGGCAGACACACCGCACACCCTATACTCATGTACTCAAGACAAGCCATCGCACAGTCTGCAGCTCTCTACCCAATCTCAGTGGGAGGCCGCGCTGCTCAGCTCTGACCCGGAGGTTCAACTTCGAGTCACAGAGCGAGCCGAAGAGGTGGCCGAACGACATCGTCGGTCGGCCACCTGGCGCCCGGCCTAGAAGAGGAGCCCACTGCGGGGAGGGAACGTCACCCCCATCCGCGCATAAGACCTGTTCGTTAAGAAAGTTTACCTCCTCCTCGTTTTGTTTTTAAATCGAAGTGTCGTCCAACATACCCAGGTAGTCCTCATTAACGGTCCGGCGGACGTCGCTGTAGGTCCAGAGTCACTGCATCATGCTGCATGCTACGCGCCTCTTCCCTGAGAAGGTGTTGAAATCCATTCAAGTGATTTCGTTCGCTTCTCTGCTTTTAATCCCACAGTAAACACACAGAGTAAACAGCATTCGCCAAGAAAGTATCCTTTCCCTCCCGAAACACATATTAATTCTCTCTCTGTAGTAGTGAATGGCAGCTATAAGCTATTTTCAGCGATCAACAATGCGGGTTGCAGTGCCAAAGAATCACATAATAAAAGAAAGTGCTCCAACAAAACAAAATGAAAAAAAAAATAAGACAAACAAAAAGAAGCTCCGCGGGCGACATTGACCGCAACCCCCGCCACTGTCGCGGCCACACCCAGGTTTTTTTTTTTCAAGGTTGCGTGCGCTGCTTTTGCTGTGCCACTGAACTCACGTTAGAGCGAACTCACTTCGTCGAGCTCTCGACACTCCGTTGACCCCGTCAACTCTCCCCTTTGTGTTCGAAACTTGTTTTGCCCCCGAAAGGGCGCAGCGGGGTTAGCGGAACCTCCTCCAATGCACACCCCTGAAGAAGCCGGGCGCCGGGCCGGGGGTGGCTTGTACCCATTTTTTACCGGTGGGTGTCCGGCGGTGGGTTTCGAACCAACCACCTCCCGCAGCCGAAGCGGACGCCCATACCACTAGGCCACGACTGCGGTGAATGGCCCAGGCACTTCCCATGGTTATTTAGCCGCAATGAAGCTGGGTTATTGCTAATGAGGCGTTGTGCGACAGCTGCGGGCTCGTTTCGCGCTGAACATCTCACAAAAGGCAGCATGCGTTAATTCATGGATACGTTCCTCCGTGTCGTGTAACCAAGACAGCTCCTGCGCACCCAAGGTACCCTCGCAGGTAGTTTTCTCCATCGCCGCTAGATGGAAGCACCTGTCCTAACAAAAACAACAATTTCGTTTGGTTTGCTTGCTCGCCCTGCTCTTGCCAGTGGACCAGTGGCCGACTGGTGCCTGTCACTTACCTCTTCTTTTTTGAACGTCACATTCTTATGTCTTAACGAGAATGTCAGTGATGCGTCAAGGACACTGCATGGTACATACTGGCTGTGTCCGCTTAAAGCGCACATATAAACACGCAGAAAACTTTTTATAACTACACTGCAGACCTCTTACTATTTGTAATAAGACCTAGCTGTGTTATGTTTTTTTTTGTTAAAGTGACCCCAAAAAATTAGCGCATAATGAACTGGCAGTTTTTTGTATTAAAGGTTCTAGAGAGTGCAGTTAAAATATGAGAGAGCTTCGGCTTTAGCATCATCAAATTCTATCTGCTTCTAAAGCACGCGGATGCGGCGTGCACCGCGAACGACTTTAAAGGGATACTGAACCAAACTTTTGGACCTGCTCTTTTATATGTAAACAAGAGCTTGACTGCTAAAATTGATAAATCCGCCAAGCATTTTGGCGAAAAAGGCAGATAACACGTTTTTTTTTCGCGATTTATTGCTGTATCGTTGCACCTGGCGGCCGCCTGTGGACGCTGCGACTAGACGTCATTACACCCGCGCGCTGACCGTTCCCGAAGAAGCACGACTGCCATCGCGTCGGCCGCTCGTCGTCTCTCTGTCGTCTGCTCACGGCGTACACAGATGTCAAGACGTTAATCGAAGCTGTCTACATGCCATAACCGTATGCATGCTTACGTACGCTAAATGCAGCTATTTTTTCCGGACCTTACGCCATTTCTAACATTCTCACTTTTAAAACAGGGGCGCGACGATGTTCAGACTGGTGTTGCCATCTGGTGGTAAGGAGGAGAACCATTGTTGTCAACAAACCGACGCCCCTCAAGCCTAAAGGGGGCAGAATCGTCAATCTAAATAAAAAATAAAGCAAATTTATTACTCGTACGTTTTCTTATCAGCGACAGGAGACGAAGCGAAAGACCAATGGCCCATTTATGGCCCCTGAAAACGCTGAAGAAGGCAGTTAGAACGAAGAATCCAGTCCGAAGCGAGGCTTCATGAAACGAAGGGCGGCGCCATATTCGTCGCAGCGGGAATGCAATGGGGATGCCATGACATCACGCTCTTCGCCTCGCGCCGGCCGGGAGGGCTTGGTACGCGCTCGTGAAACATCGAAAATAAAACCATCCGCTGAAAAATATGCGCAGTGACGACTAGATTTCGGTGTAATCACATTCCGAGAATCTATTTTCAGAGTTTTTGCTCAATTTTAAGATTTTGCTTCAGTATCCAACTCCGGCGATTTTTCAGCCCTTTAAAGTTAATGGCTGTTTTGTGTTCCTAAGAACCTCCTGTAATGTGTACGATACAAGGTTTTCAAAAGCAACCCTCAAATGATTTTTAAACAGCAAAAAACGCAAAACTTGAAACCGCAAAACCGAAACGATGGAGGTGCCTTCGTGCGGTATTGACTGTGACGTCACTGCCGTGTTCACCGCGCTGTGAAGTCCCCGAAGATATCGCAACTACAATGAGCCGCGCTGTAGACATGACTGAAAGCGCGAAGAACAGATTTTCCGAGACCAGCGAGTCTTTAGAAGACGACACATTCGACGATTTTGGACTGGACGAGACGCCTTTCAGGTATTATTTACCGCCGTGCGAGCCAGCCGAGTGACACCACAGGCCGCGCGTCACCTGCAGCATGGAGACGGTCTGAACTCGGAG